>NC_057933.1:63828097-63965597 GCF_018555375.3 Anguilla rostrata
TTCAGTCTCTGCACCTCTCCCCGTTTGTTTGTTGCCTTGTTCTCTTGCTCTCTTACCCAATTTTGCTGAGCCCTGTGAGCACAGGCGCCCTCCTTCCCCAACTCTTACTCTTTCATGTTCTTTCATTCTCTCACCTGTCTTCTTTTTCTGCATCTTGTTTCCCTCCTCTTAGACTTCTCATTTAGCAGATGTCCTTGTCCAGGGCAACTTGTGATTCATGAGACAGTTACGATACAGCAGCGAACAGAATCTAGGATTAAACATTTGAGCATGTCAAAAACACATTACACGTGTTAAAATAGAAAACTAATTAACTTGAATACAGTTTAAATTAGACGCAAGCTGATTAACCATACCTGTAAGGGAAACTGATAAAAATGGAGCATAAGGAACACACAACACATGCTGTTAACACATTTGATCCAGGTTACGACAATACCAGCATCAGGGTCTGTGTTCATTTTTAGCCAAATAACAGCACAGCCCTATAATAGTCAAATGCTATCCAATTCAATTTAATATTAAGCAATACAAAATGTATAATCAATCCTTCATCTCCAGAGAGGAATTCTCCAAAGCCTGGTTACTGTCTTTATAAGATAAAGATAAAAGTGTTAACAGTATAGTAGTAGCTGGATATTTAAAAAAAGAAAAATGTACATAATTTGGACTGTTACTCTTGGTTGGCCAAGCATGTCCATCAGAAATGTCATCAGCCTCAATCACATTATGACCAGCTAGATTACAGTACTGTATATGTCTTCAAAAATGACAAGCAACATGTCTTTGTGCATGCTAGGGATATTACAAGATTGTACAATGTATATTTAAAAAATGGTAACATAATTCAACAAGTGTATATTTTGCCCTGTGTGCCACTGTCATACACTATTATAGGTATTAACCCGATAAAATTGGAAAAAATCACTTTGGACAAAATGTTTGCTAAATCAATAAATATAAATGTACGTTATCTGTACATTATCTTTATTAACCAATGACCTAAGTTGAGGACTGTTTATGATTATATTTGTTGGTTATTGTATTGTTGTAAACAGACTAATCTGGGTAGTACACACATTTTAAAACACACTCATGAGGGGTATTTATGAACTGGCCATGACCAGACGAACTTTGCACGAAATCATTTCCCATAGTCACATTTATGAATCATTCAGTGTTGCACTTTTTGCTGTTTTGTTCACTTTTGTATATAATAAACTTAGGTTGAAACTTTAAAAAACATTTTCACAGCATAAAGCGTAATAGATTAGATAAAATTCCATATTTCACCAGTAGGTGGTATGATTTGCACATTGAATTTGTCCATAGACCATGTTTCAGGACACCTATGATTTCTTTATGGGGGGTGTAAGGGATGGGTGTAATCTGTGAAAATGTGACATCTGTTGTAAATATATTTGGTTACATTAGTATCTCCAGTGGGGGACTTTGAAGAAACTCACAGGTGTCACTGAGGGACATCAGCATGGACACCAAGACGGTGTCCACCTGGTCCAAATAGGGATGCTGTGCCCCCAGCAAAAACCGCTATACTGGCAACACACAGGTCATTTCAAAATTGTGGCTGGAAAGGAATATAACTGCATCACACTCTGTCATCAACTTTGAAGAACAAATTTTAGGAAGTGCTCCTTTATTCATTACTTACCTAGTATTAAGGTAAGTATTAATTGTTTGAACAAATTATAATGGATTTCCCCCCTTTCCTGTCAACCACCATTATGTTGAAGTAACCAAAGAAGTGGCCTAATTATAGAGTCATTTTCAAATTTAAGAATAAAGCTTAGTGTGGGACAACATAAGGACAGACTGCTCTGCAAAATGTCTGTCTTCACAAGTGTTTTAGCCTTTTAGACTTAAAATCTTACTTTTTTTCAAGTAGAAAATATTAGTTTTTTTTAAGTTACTGTTTTCTTGAAACAGTGATATTTTCCTACCCCACTGCCAAATTTTGAAATGAGACAAACTCACCTCATTCACAGTATTTTTGTCTTATTCAGCAAAAAGTAAAAGAAATAAGATCATAAGTCTAAAATACTTATCAAAAGATTGACTTATTTTATTTTTTGTTTTGCAGTGTGAACACTGCTCAACAATAACACCTACAGCCCAAATGAACATTTAAAAGGGACGATAATATCTAGGTATGAACAAGTGTAAATGATTTTAAATTTTTTTTTCTTCAGAAAAACAGATAATGAAAAAAAACTAAAGAAGAGACATTTCTATTTCCACAAGTAGACCTTAGAAATCTGGCTGCAACTGCAGACTGGTTTCACTGGAGATTCTGCAGAGGCTGTTACAGACAGTCGCATTCACACAAAGACAAAAAAATTCTCATTGAATAATGTGGAGGCACGCAGACATTTTAAAGCAAACAAAGGGAATTTAAACATTCTGCAAGGAGGATATTTTGATTAGACGGGCCCAGCTGTCACACGGCTCTGCACGTGTGAGTTTCTCACATATCCTATACCATATCACGGTAATTCCCACCTATCACCGGCAGTTTCAGAATAATCTTGATGAGCCGTTAACTTAACTTTATGTATTTCACAAACAAGCGTCTGTATGCTTCTGCCTCTCCTCGGCTGTTGCCCATGGGTATAGACAAGGGACGGACAACTCAGCACAATCACCGGTTTCCCGGTGAAATTAAATAAACGGAAGAGATCCGAGCACTGATCCCAGATCTCAGATCGTGAATATGTTCTCGCAGTGCGAGAGAAAAATCTATAATACTAGGGCCCTAGTTTCATATGTTCTGTTTAAAAGGTACTGAAAAGTAGAAAGAAATATAACATGCCATCCTGCAAAAGTTTTGAAAAAAATAGACAAACTCTATAAATATAAACTACTAATGCATGTATATTAACAAAAGGCACGACTTTATTACGGCGTTGTCATTTACACATAGTAAAATATATGTCAGGTTCTGAAACTACCCTTCCTCAGCCCTCAACAGCTGGCTGCCTGTACTGTAATGGCAGCCTGATGAGACCAGGCATGTCATTGGTGTCAGTGCAGTTATCATTAAACAGCCCTGATCTAATAAAGGCATCATTTATACATGTTTGGCCCTTCAAGCCCCACTGCTTCTTTTCATTTGAACCAAATACACTTCCCCTGAACAACCTACAGATCACCTCGACCAACAAAATCCAGGGCAAAAAACATGTCTGAAAAAATCAAGTGCACAAACACTGTTGTTCTACACATGAAACCTTTCTCACAATCATACATTTCTAAAAGCCGCTGACTTAGAGTCATTTAGTTTGGGGCAATGAAATATGACTTAAAGACTTCCATATTATGTAAAAATGCAGCTGTAAAACTAAATTTGCTTTCATAGTGAATCAATGTATATTGCATGTTTGAGGACAGAAACTGACTAAACATTACTTTAAATATTTAGATCCAACACATTCCTTGCAGTTGATCAACTCTCAGTCCTCCTCTTTGAATAGTACTGTATGTGTATGGTTATAAGAGTTACTCTCCACCTCCTCTCTGTCTGACCATCCAGCCTCATCTCCTTTTCCCTCTGAGTGGTTTGCCCAGCTGAATCTGCCCCTTACCTCCCCCCTCCCCTGCTCCCTTGGGGCGGCTTCAGTTTGGATAATTCCCTCTCTGCTGGGAAACAATTAACGCCCCAGCTCCCTGGTTTATGGTCAGAAAAGCAGCTGCCTTTTCCCCGGTTCTGGGAACATTACCTTCTCCGGAAGTGAGGGAAAGAGCCATCCGGCGCCTGCTTTGTAGAAACACCAGCTGTTTACCTGGGTTTCTGCTTATTCTGCACAAGCACTCCAGCTATTCAACCATTAACTTCACACAGCAAGGAAAACAGCTCTGTTTTCAGATAGGAGAAAAGAAAGTGGGGCTCCTTCAATAGAATCCAATGTGTTGACAGATGTCATGGACTGAAGTGAGAGCAACATTGATAGATCACCGTGCTGGACACACAGTGTCCCACTCGAAAGTACCAATGAAAACTATGGTTTTTATTAAGACCTACAAAAATTAACAAGTGAAAACTGATATAAAGTTATACTGTGTCTCTCAGACTGAAGCAAACTAAATGAATAACTTTTGCTTTAATAATGAATGCTTAATAACCCACACAAAAAATAAATTATTTTATATAATTTTAAATAATTCAGCAAAACAATAGCTGTCAGGATTCTAGTTTTCTGAACTTAAAAAGAATGAATGTACTCTATCAATTTTCACTATAGTTAGCCCATAGACACACAGAACATAAATATCTTCACTGCTTTTCAGCCAATTTAAAAAATATTTTTTCTCCATTCCTTCTTGAGCCACACCCAACCAAACATGAGTTGAAGTTCCTTGCTAATAATCGATTGTCTATCTAAAAAGTAAACAGACCTTATGACTTGCCAATCTGTAAATATGCCCCCTGAATACGTATTCATTAATGAAACAAAAATAAATGAGCTGTTCATATTCTCTTAATACGCTCTTAGCCTCTTGTTTGGTTCTTCAATGATTCCAGACCAAGGAGTTTCAGTGCATTCGTATTCCTGAGACCGTACATTCTATCTCCACCGCCCTCCTTAAATCCATGACTTCACTGTTCTGTCAGACTCAGGGCACGTCCTGACCGGCGTTGTCCAATCAGTGCGCTCGATATACGGCCCAGAGTTCCCCGCTTCCCCATATTACAGCAGACACACTTTCATTATTTTAAGAGTGAGACACCGAGGGGTCACCATGACCTCTTCATTGTTAATAAAAGCTTAAATAACCCACCCCACCCCTCCGCAGGGCTGGGTGGAGCTAAAGCAGTCTCAAGGTTCAGTAAAGCTTTGGCTTTTGGGTCAACTAAATCACTGTCAAAGTCAATGATGCATCATGCTCATAGGATCATCAGTGGGTAAAGACCACGTTTCACTCGGAAAACCAATTTCCCATCAACAGGCCCAACTTTTATCCACAGCGAATGCAAATGTTTGCAAAATTCAGGGATCTGCACCACGACTTCATCCTCACACAAATATTGTATATTTGTTTTTGTGTAAACGAGAGCTTTGTAAACTACAGGGTTTGGCTGTGCCAGTTATCATATGACACAGATTCAAAATAGCCTCAACATGCTTTGTCCTGAACATTCAGACCTGCAAGTTTTTGGTTTTTCTGTAAGTCTTATGAAACCTTATCAATTTCAACAAATCAGTCTTGAGTAGGAAGCAAAGCAATTAGCACTTTTTAAAATGGATGCCCAGAGTTACATAATTGAATCAAAACCTACCTAATCTAACTCAAGTGTATCTAACCTATGTAAGCCTGATAATCTAAGTTTATTCAAAGCACAATTAAATTACATCTCAGAGCTAAGTTCACGCTACAATACATGATAATACGTGTTACAGCTGTGCAATAAATGACGTACATGTAGCTGGTGCAACCAGAGCTCAGTCATTTTAACACTGTGGTGTCAGCACTGAATGGACAGTGCATAAGTGGTTAAGTGTGCCTACATCTTTAAAAATAACCCATGGGGGATGTGGTGGCCTCATTTAACTAACCGTGGGCCCCATGTCACCCCAGGTAGCAACCAGGGTGCCTGTAACAGGGAAGTCATTCATTAATTATCCACTCCCTTTTCCACAGAGCCAAACTGTAAACAACAAAGGGAGAGACGCATGGAAGAAGAGAGTAAGGAAGAAGGATACGAAGAGTGGGAATCATGGGAAGAGATGGGGGATGGGTGGGGATGGGGATGAAAAGTACAGCAAGCAGCAGCAATCTTTCTGGGTCTCATTTTTGCATCTATGGAAGAGGAACTCTAAGCCGGCTCTGATTCTAATTATTCCAATTATCATGGCACACTATGAAAACTTGATTAATAACACAGAAGATATTGTTGTGGCAATTAGCCATATGGCGGTGGGACTCTACTCTGTCACGATTTCGCCATTAGCATCTACTTATGTTTGTCAGAACCGTGCATCCGTGACAAGCTCAAGTTGTGCTCACCTTGCTCCCCCCAAGTGAGACGCACTGAAGAAACGGTTATTCCTCCGGGCAACGCGCCTCAGTGAATTTTTCATGCGGCATCCGGTCTGACTGGGGACAAATGTCAGATAGCGTCTGGGACGACCCATCAAACCTTGACGCTCTCGGGCAAACGTACTTAGAGAATTAGCTGCCACAGTGCTTTACCCTCACGGGGCATTTGGCCAGCGAAATGAGTGTCGGTGACTCTTGCACACTGACTCCTCCGTAAGCAATTTCAGCAGCAACTCCCCTTGTTAGGACCTGTTGGAATCCTCCAGATGGCAATAAAAATGCATGAGGTTTGCTGAAACTGAGATGAGGAGAGGCACTTAGCGAGAAAAAAAAAACAGAAAAAAAAGGCAGGTAGGGTTTGCTGCTCCAAATCTCTAAGGAGAGACAGAGCTTGAAACAAAAGCGGCACCCAACATTGTGAACTATTGCTCTCCATATTGTTCAGGTTACAAACTTCTAAATATGCATAGCAGACATTATATGTATTTTTTGTACAACTGATGCATCTAACTTCCAACATCAGTCTCCAATCTAATGCTTTTACAGCTATTTATTCAATTTGAACAACACAACTCATTGATAGACACACACTAAGAAACACATTATTTCTGACAGAAAGATAATGAGCTATGTTTCCTCAGAATAAAATTATTTGAGGCAGTAAAATCATAGTTTTCACTGTTGATCCCATTAAATACAAGACTTAAAACTGACTTACATACCAATGCTCACCGGCAAAGGGATATCAGGAGACGAGAAA
The DNA here is from genome assembly GCF_018555375.3 of Anguilla rostrata. Lineage (NCBI taxonomy): Eukaryota > Metazoa > Chordata > Actinopteri > Anguilliformes > Anguillidae > Anguilla > Anguilla rostrata. The sequence continues at coordinate 63,834,915 of NC_057933.1, forward strand.
ATGAAGATGACTGATTAAAATATTTCTGTGGAGTTAATATGGGCTTAAAAATGGGAATGAAAAGAGCGGGATATGAGCTTTTCATGGGATCATTAACACAGCAAGATGGATTCCTTAATTGAGTGAAAAACTGGGATCCGAACAACATCTGTGCCAACCATATAACTCATCACAATGAGAAGCTTAAACTACAACCAACCAGCCAGAATTTGGGCTCAGAGTCACATGTTTAAAGCTGCCCTGTGTATCCCCGAAAAAATACACAGGGGTGTCCAGTCTTATCCAAAAAGGGCCGATGTGGCTACTGGTTTTTGTATTAGATAACCACTGAGTGACTCTATTTATCAAGGTTTTGATTGAAGGCTATGATTAGTTACTTAGTTGAATTAGGTGTTCTATCGCCAGGCTAAAACAAAAACCTGCAGCCAAGATTCCCAGCCAACTTATATTTAGTGAAGTCATCAGACTTGAACAGTTATTGTTTATATAGTTTCAACAATAAATTGATCTGAATTTTTCTTGTTAAATTTGATATATAATTTTTAAAAAAGCATTTCTGCAGATGCACCAAGCACACAGAAAGTCAATAATTTTTACAATACTTTTTTATGGTACATCTGGCTTAGCACATACTTTTAATACTACTACTACCACTATGACTATGACTACTACTACTATTATTATTATTATTATTATTATTTCTGGGGTATTATAGTTTAATTTCTGACAGTTTATGTGGCCCTGAAAATGTTTCAGCTAAGATATACACACTACTTTGAATATACAATTTATATCCTTACGATATGGATTATGGAAACTTTCCTTGTACAGTGATTCAATCTTCATATGCCTTCTTCAAATGAAAAAAAAAAACATTTGAGTAATGTTTGTGCTATGTAAGGAACCACAGGACAACTTACAAAAATAACATACTACAGTACAATTTTCTGAAATTGGTAGTATGGTAGTGATCTGAGCTGCTCTTTGCCATCATAAGAGCAGGCCCATAAAAACAGGAAAGGGGGGGGGGGCGGTTGACTTTGGCCTTAAGTGCCCAGTGAGCCCTTTTCGTTTAAAAAATGGGTGGGTGTCATAAAACAGTTTCTATAGGTCGGTGTGCCCTTTTTCTCACTTTGGGCACCTGCCATCAAAAGGTCTGTGCACGGCCCTACATAAGAGGAAGTGTTTGCATGATCTTACCATCTCATGAGTCATGTGGCAGACTCTCAAATGCATGTGCTGTTTACAATAAGAATATAGCAGCAATTTTCAGTTTCCTACAAGTTCCAAGTATTGATATACTGGCTGCAGGCAGACTAAGATGACTACACTTCAGAATCTCAGACTCATAGAAATGAAATCAGAGAAACAGGCTTGTTGCAGGTACAGAGTATACAGTAACAAATATTTACAATCAACCTTGAAAGTAATGCTTAATATAATAATTTAATAATAATTTATTGGCTTATAATATTTTAATTTATAATAAAAATATTGCTGTGAGAAGATAAGTCAAATTCAGAGTCCTCATCCACAATACTATATCTCTAGACATATTTCCCAGCAGATAATTTTACGTAGGATGTACACCATGGATTTTAGTGCTGCATTATCATTGGTCTCTCTAAATTGACAATCACTTCACTCGCTAAAACAGTGCCTTGCTGAAACTGTTATTATTTGCAATTGAAAGTCCTTCATGTTAGCACTGCTTGTGACACCCAACACTGAGTGATTCCATTGGAATATCTGGACTTGCCAGAAACTGAATTTCATCTTAGGTGCTCACAAGAGCAATTGTCATAGCTTGTAAACACCTGACATCACAAGATGTATAGAGATGTACCATTAAGCCATACAATTTCAGCATGTACATCCTGAGCTTGAACAATAATTTCCTTTATTGTTGGCGAGGGCAATTACTGGGACTAATACAAGCCACATTATTGTTTGATTTAGGCTTTAAGCAACTCACAATACTTATCTTCAACGAGCCACAAACAAACGGACACATTGGTGTGAGGCTTGCCATCTTTATGATATTGCTGTAGCAGTGCACTGATGTTCGCGGCCTCCCCCTGCATCTGCAGGCTGGCCGGCAGCTGGTGGAGTTGATTAGAATCACCCTCTGGTTGATCAGGAGAAGAGGCCCATGCGATGTGTGTGCGCGGCGTGCGTGTGTGTGTGTGCGCGCTGTGTATTAATGGGCTATTGAGTGAGTGATGAACACATCCACCAGCTGAGGCCTTTATTGCGCATCAGCCTGACGACGAGCAATCACCATCACTGGTAACACCCGCAGGACGAGCAGACACAGAACAAATAAACACAGAGGGCATTACGGTGGGCAGGCCAATGCCAAGACCTCAGCAGTCTGTCAGCTGAGGCCGCTACAGCAAACTGAACACACAGGGGCATTTACCTTTGACCTGTCCTGCACTTGCTCACACATTAGGGCTGCAGTCAGGGGGTATGCTGATTGTTGGAGATGCTGTATGAAAGGTTTCTCTATCCCTACGGACACCTTAACTCAGGCTGAGGATGTTACACAGACATACACCTTACCGTTTTTATAGCTGTGAGAAATCATTCATTTCCACACAGTCCCTTGTATGTAATGCATGACAATAGGAAAAAACAGTATTCATGAATGTACCTAAGGTAAGAAAATCGTGGTGATACCGGGTAGCCATGTGGTAATTTAAGAGACTGGGGCCAAATTTACTAAGCCTTTTGTGACGGATTTCAGGTGCAGATATGACACATTCTGTCAGAAACATGCGTCTTACAAACAGGCACTGGAAGCACAGTATGCATGTCATCTATGTGAGTCATCACAAGGTGTGCTTCTCTGCTTAGTGCATATGCATCGTGCAAATAACAGTCTGCAATATTATAAGTGTGGCTGATTATGTATTCCATCAAATTTAACAAAGATTTCGCAATTAACAAGGGTCGATTTTTGCATTAAATCACTAAATCATTGCGCAAACAAGATGGAGACACAGATGTAGGCATCTAAGATACACTAACAGATGCTTTACAACAAGAATCACACTATTTCAACACCCTGAGAAAGAAATCATAAAATGGTACAGATTAAGCAGCTAGGAAATATAATTAAAGCTGGGTGTTTGTCACTGGAAATATAAGTCATGGAGCAGTCACGGCAAAGTAACAAAAAATCATGGAAAACTGAAAAAGAGGTAGAAATCAGAGTGTTCAAAAATATATTCAATTAACCAATATATCACATGCAAGACAGTGGGAAATTATTAAAATAACGTGCAACTGTAGCGACAGTAACACGTTTTTCAAGTTTCAAAAAATCTGTGGGCAGTTGCTGCTAGTAAAAAACATAGAAGTAAATGTATTGATAGGCTGGTGCATTTAATTGCTTCTGTCCATCTTGGAAAGAGCATGTGTTTTGCATTTAAAAGAACAAACAACCTTTATTTTCAGCAGATTTAGGCTTCCATAACGTTAACGTTAGTAAAAAGCAACTAGGTCTATCATAGCTAATGACGTTGGCATCTTAGTTAAAGCAAGCATCTTAAAAGCAGCTAATAACGTTAGCAAGGTTGCTAGCTGTTCCCTTAAGATGTGGTGCGATATGTAATGTTGCTAACTATGCAGTTACATGTCACATCACCTAGGGGGCTCAGAAGGTCCCTCCACTGGCGTTCCATTGGCGTGGAATATTTGATCGAAATACTGTCATGTCTGAAAATGTATATATTATTTGTGTTGCATGTAAATAGCCTCATCATGCTGCAAAGGTTTACAGTTGATTTAGTCTTTACCTATTTTTTAAAAATGGTTTGATCTGCGACGCTGTTTTGTTTAGAATTTCCAGGCCTACGATTTTTGCATGGTGGGACACAGTGCCACATAAACTAGGCAGAAACAAAAAGAAAAGGGGAGGAAGAGATAGTCATTTCAAAAAACCTAATGGCAAAATTATTTTAAAAAGAGGGAGTGCAAGGTGATGCAGGCATAGCCGACTGTAGCTGACCCTTTCACCCACGGTAACTAGCTATCCAGCTATTATAGCTTCTGTTTTTGAGCCAAACTAACATTGACCAGATGGGTTTTGTTGCAGCTGCCAACATAAGAAATACGGTTGGGTCAAAAAAGGGGTAAACAAGTCGTTAAACAAGAGGCAATGTACAGTTTTCTACAATCGCAGCAAGTGTATACACTTAGAATTCTAAATTCCATGAATATATCAGGAGTCAGCTGTAGTCAGAATTCTAATCTCTTAGAAGCACAACAGGAACGTACCTTTATCTTAGTAGCTAAAGTTATCAAATAGAAACCTGCAGCCTAAAACAAGACTTGTGTAGACTATTGTGTAAATAATAGTCTGCACAATACAATACTGTGCTTAGCTAGATTCACCAGTAGGGGGTATGCAATAATTGAGTGATGGTATGCATATGGGCAAAAGTACCAGTACTCCGTGCCAGTGAGTACTAGCTTAATTCAAGCACTGGTTTTGGAATCAAGGGCTATAATTTAGGTTAGCAATTATGTAGCTTTACATGATTGTCACAGCCATTTATGTGTTTTATGTTGTTGTTTGGTGATAAGTTAGATAACGCCACTCCACACACTGTGGAAGAGGACTGTTCTGTAGAAAAATGGTTGAAAAACGATGAAAACGTTGATGTCACGTTCTGTGTCTGCATTATGACCAATTTTGTGCGCAGTCACGACCGTGGGATGGAGAATGGGTTGGCTGGCAAGTTGTGACATGAAACTAATGAGTAATGAATCTGAGGCTGCATTGATTTTTGTCCTCATCCCAATTTTCCTAAAAAATATATATATATATTATACATAACTGCTAGAAATTTTGTGATAAGAATTTAAGAATTACTTGGATAGCATGTTCAGCACGAGCAAAATGGTGAATGCAGCTTATGGGCACTAATACCTATACCACGAGATTGAAAGTTTACTGATTACACGCAAAAACTGTTGATGTAGACAGAGATTTCACCTTCACTATACCCATATTTGGTGAGTGATTTGGAATTTTAAAAAGTCTACATGTCCCTCAACTTCTTAGATAAAAACAATCGGTCTTCAACTGTCTATACCTAAATTGGCATTCAGCATATCAATCTCCACACCTCTTTCGGAAATAACCAGCAAAATGAATCAAATGCCGCATTTTGTTGTTAAAGGTCAAGTTATTTCCTGTGACAATGCTGCATGGGTTACTGTTTTAAATGCAACATGAACCACTTTCGTGTGCCAAGCCTGCATCACAAGAGTTTTGAATTGCTTGAAACGAAAAACACAGCCAAAAACAACGCTGGGTGCTTTTTCTTGCCGTTACCAATCACACCCTGTTTAGCCACAAAAAAGAGATGTTGATAAGGAAGATTTTGTCTAACTGCACGCATCTACTATTTTAATGTCTAGATGTGAACATACATTTTTTACATTAAAATACAAGACGCGTGGAAAGTTATGTTTAAGCGAACACAATTACCTTATTTCTCATAATTCAATTTAAAGGGCTCCAGGAGATTTTCTCAGAATACTGTGTGTGTGTGTGTGTGCGTGCGTGTGTGTGTTTGTGTGTGCCTATCAGGGAAGAAAATTCAGCAGTTGCGGATTTTTACTGTAATTTATAAAATGGATAGTTCCGGTCCTGAATGCTGATTAGTAAATACATAGCTCCAGCCATACTAAAATACACAATATAGTAACAGCTATAACATGATACACCTGTTCAGCTGTGTATAATATCACTGTACACCTTTAACAAGACTATCAGAAAGTAGTTAAAGAAGTACAAGTACAATATTTTTAAAAAGTAATTTCTTTGGTCGAATAATGAATTTCGCTTGCTTCTCCCTTCCCTTGTTCCTACTATTTCGATTAAGCTTTTACATATGAACTGACTCTGTCCTCTTACTCATTAATTCCACTGGGAACACACAGCTTTGGCTGTTTGTGTGAGCAGGGACTGCATTTCATGCAGTTGTCTTTAGCCTTATTCTGACTGCATTTGCCAACCTGGTATTGCATTTTCTTCCCAGAAGTGATGACAGCGAGATCCTCCCCTAAATCACCATTTTACCCCTGGCTGCTGCAAAAGGACAATGAAGACACTACCTTTGTCTGGCCCCTTCCACCGGTATCAATCTTGCCATTTATGGAAACCCCAGCCAGTCCTATCCCAGATTGGGGTGGAGACACTAACCCCAATCACCAAGCTATATTTTTGTACTGCAATTGAAATTCAATCTGTGTAGTTGGATAATAATGTACATCCCTGTGCTCACAAAGAATAAACTAATATCAGTAGCCTCTGGTGGAACCAGGCACTGGTACACAAGGTTACTATAGCAACCCTAGTCCAGGAAACGCCCCTTCATACTTACTGATAGGAGATGTCTCTGTTGGAGTGGGGGGAGGATGTTTGGCACATGGAGTATACTTTGCAGTGTTCATCTTCATAAAAGGAAAATCCTTTCTGATGTGCCTCTCATGTCTTCAATGCTAACAATCCTGCCCTGATATTTCAGATGTATTCACTTGACCTGAGTCAGGGAAATGGGAATGGTTATAGGTAGGGGCTAATGGTCTTGTGGAACAGGGTTGGGCTTTTGAGAAATGGGGACCTGGGAATGGGACAGGGTTGTGATGAGGGAAAGGTGTGGGGGAAGGCAAATGGGGGAGGGGCTTTTAAAGGTCCCCTTTCGCGGATGTTTCCATCCTGTGTCCTCGACATATAGATGATTTTCCGCCAGCTGGATGGCCGCATTCAGGGAGGTTGGTTGATATCTAGAGCCAGTTGGAGGTCCGCTTCAGGAGCCCCATTATAAACTGTTCCAGTGCCACCTGCTGCATGATTTCTTCTGGAGTGCAGCACTCCGGTTGCAGCCAGCATTGGCAAGAGTCAAGGAGCTGCTCAACATAGGCAAAGTGCCAACAGATTGCAGGGAACTAAAGTTCACACAGCTTCTTTCGGTTGCCGTACAGCCTCAGTCCTACTTGTTCCCAGATGGTGGCCTGGAGGGTTGAATAGTCAGCCAGGGCAGCAAATTGCACCTCCTCCGAAAGCAGCGGTAGGAGATGCAGTGCCCACTCTTCCACCAGGCAGTTGTAAGTCGTGGCCGTCCTCTCAAACAGTTTGAGGAATGTCTCTGGGTCAATTTCCGGTTCCATCTTCTGGAGCGTGATGTTTGCCAGGAGGGGAATGGAGTGGGCCTGGTGGTTAATTTCTTTAGCAGCTCTGTCAGAACTGCTCGATCCACAGCCTGAAATGCTGTCATAGCTTGCAGCATCTGTTATTGATGCTCACGTGGACTACGGAGGGGCTGATGTTGCGACTCTTGCATTTGCACTCGATGCTTCACCATTTGCACTAGCGGAAATGTCTTTGGAGTACTCTTCTGTCTCTCGTATTGGCACCATTTATGTTATACACCGTGTGACACCCCTGGGAGGGTGAGGCGGCAGTTCCAAATTTTCAACGTAATTTTCCAGGAAGAGAGAGAGTGCGCCCACACACACACACACAAAAAAAACGAATAAATGAAAATCTTCACCCTTCCCCCTCACAGATTCTGGGCAAAAATAATAAACTGAAACAACAAAGAAAAACACTGTGACAGCTTTTCAGCTTGCCACTTTTTTCAGATGGCCTGTTTTTCAGTTGACCGGCTCCTCCGCTATTGAGCTATGTTTTTTGCTTTGCCATTAGTGCTCTCAGAAAGGCCTCACTCTATCAGCGTGTGCGCTCACTCTCAGCTCGGTTCCATGGAGAGGAGCACACCTTTAAGCATCTGGGATTATTAGCTAACACAACCCAGGTGTGTGTGCTAAACGTGGATTAGACAAATCAGATTCTCCACCAGATCGAATGGCGTTTGTGTGTGTGTAGGTGTGTGTGTGTGTGTGCATGTATGTGTTTGTAGGTGTGTGTTTGTGTGAGTGTGTGTGCGCATGCAGGCATGTGGGGGTGTGTGTGTATGTACGTATGCATACTTCTAAGTGTATTTTAACTTAATGATTTGATGTTATTTATGTAACATAATGCCGTCCATTTGGAAATTAATATCTTTTTAAAATCATAAGTGCTTGCTTGTATGGACATGCAGTAATAAAGCAGACAACTGATTCCATTTCTTTACAAATATAATTGTCATTTTCTATATGCAGTAAAGGTACTCACATTCTTTTAATCTTTGGGGCAATCTACAATCCCTTTATTTGTATGTGGCTGTCTCAAGTCCCTATTATGAAAAAAAGGCCCAGCCATCTTATGACTGTCATTACTTATTTTTATTCCTGGAATTCAGAAAACAAAGTAAAACTACACAAACACACAAACACACACACACACACACACACTCACAGTGACACACAATACTGAGCAGCAGAATGAAGGCCTCAAATTGAGCTCTCTACTTATGTTATAAATTCCATAAATAAAACAGGAGACTGAAGCGAAGACAATGTTTACAACAACATGCTATCTGGATCATTATTTCTCCATGGTGTAGCAGGGTTCTGCCAAGAGTGATTACACGATGGAAGTCTGTGACATGCCCGGAACCAGGGAATTCGAGATTTCAAGGATAATAAAGCCAGGGCTTCATTAATAAAATATCTTGAAATGCCCTCAACCTCATTTGAATTGTAGCCTTGTGGTTTCATAAGCAGTCTTATTTCAGGTCATGGTGAACTACTAGTTTTGCCTCTTAAAATAACTATACTGTAACTTGTGTTCACCTGTACGTAATTTGCTCTAAAAAATTCCTTATTTAGAGAGTCTCAAACAGCTGAGATGTTAATCATTTATTACAGTCTCATATTTACTGAAATAAGTCATGTCAGATACCCCTTAAAGGTACAACTGCAGCACATCTCTTAAGTTTTGAACTTTAACCCCTGTTAAAGACATTATTTTTATAATGTCCCCTTAACCACTGTGTCACTCAGCTCCAAAGAAACTACAAACTACAAATACTGCACAAAGTTCTGTCTAAACTTACAGTACCATCAGGTCACAGAAATAGGCCAAGCCACTTAGATAATTCTCTGTTTAGTTACAGTGTAGGAAAAATGGAGAATGTATCTTATGTATTTTTACATTACATTACATCAATTCTCTATTTAAAAATATAACAAATTATATGTGATTACAAAGGAAGTTATTTATTGATAGTATTACTACCAAATTAGTTTTGACTGTAAGCTTGGTTTAGTCAGTTATGTGAGACAGAGAGTCCCACCTTCTGCCCTTAAAGGTTACCCACACAAATGCATCGATGAAACGTTTTTTTGTTTTTTTTTTAAAGATGGAAATTTCTTGGTGAGACTGTTTAAATCTCACCTTTTGGAAATCTAATTCAAAATTGAAGAAACCACAATTCAGTCTGCACGAGCTGTGAGCACATCACACTGTCAGGATAAGTGAAACAAGTGATCAGACTGCTTGGCAGGATGACTCACATGCTCTGTTAAGAGGTTGTTTGTGGCTTTGTTGACAAATCTTTTGAAAGGCTAAACCTCATTGGCGATCGGCCTACATGCATACTGAGAAAAACAATTGCATAAGCATGGAAACTACAACAAATGAGTAAGTACCATCACAAGTGAAGAGGTGAAGGTTTTGAAAAAGTTAAACGATTACAATTTTGAGAAGTTGACTGTTGTGCAACTAAAAATACATGCTTTTCAAATGCAGGTTAGACCTGAATATAAAGATGCTATACAGTTGTATATCAGTAACTCCAAAAAGGTACAACTGTTGACCAGGCAGCATAGAGACACATTTTTAAAATGTAATTTAGTTGGGGGAAATGTTAGTGCCCCTCAGATAATTAAAATAAATTATTTGTGTTTCTTACAGTACTTATAGATTGAATTAAATTTCACAAGGGCTTTAGTACAAACAGTTAAAACAAGCCACAGTTCCAGTACTGGCCATGTCCACCTCAACATAAACTTTAGTTTATAGGCCACAAAGCAAGAGAAAGAAACTTTGCAGCAGCTCATATTGCAAATAACATATTGTTAGATATAGAATGAGGATAACTACTTTTTGTTTGCTCAACTGTAAACTTGGAGGTAATGGTAATCCTTAACGACAGCTTCTGTCTTTGCAATATTTACAAAGTAACCTCAGTGAGAGCATGCATGAATTACACTGATGGTTTCCATGTCTTCTAGAATGTTACCCATTCTTTCAGAACAAAAGTAGATAAAAATATCCCATGTTGCTGTTTATTATTGAATGAAAAATACACATAGTCAGCTTGATGCTATCATTCTCCTCCAGATCTTAAGTCACTGTGGGGACAGTTTTTATGTCCTTCAGCTAGCCTTTAAGGGGGGATTTCAGACCTGATTTCTCCATTATGTTTGGATGGCAGTAAAATCAGGTGAAACTAGTTTTTGTACAATTACATTCTACTGTGAAAATAGCACCACAGAAAATGAGAAATAAAGAAAGCATGTGTGGCAGGCCAGAGCCTATGCAGAACCTTTACCTATTCTGTAAAATAGAATGCTTTATAATACCTTGTTGCATCAAAATGAGCACCTACACAAGGACATGGGTTCCTCTCAGCAGTTTGTGTAATAGTTCCAATAAATGCAGTGTGTAAGATAAATATGTCTGGCACATTTTAACAGGATTAGGCAAATTACCACGATTACAACTCCCAGTATCTCTTCATATCTTTTTTTATCGCATTAGCCTGTCTTGTTTTTTCATTGTAGCTGATGTTGCTATTGTTGTATACTTATTAAGGCAGATATAAATGTTGTTTTTTTGCACTCACATTTGCACAAAATCTTGTTTGATCATTCCCCAGAGTTCTTTATCTTGTTGGAATTAGTTACAGAGGCTCTGAAAAGTAAGGTTTCAAAGTGACTAGCTTAATATATGTCTATTGGTATTGTCACATCACACAGACAGTAACTTACAAGTGGCTGATGAAAGCCTATTTATAAACAACTTTATCGTGGTTGTTACCAGGCCACAGCAGTGTTTGCTGTACTCATGTCTCATCTGTAAAACGTTGTGAAAATTACTCAAAGACATAAGTTAATCAGTTCTAGTCCTCTGTTCAGTGTTCTTCCAGAGTCAGAGTTTCTGAAACCCGATTACAAGCATGTGGTTTGCATTCCTACAGCTTCCAACTGAAAACTATACCTTCTGTAACTTGCTGATTTGTTACTGATAACACATGATCCACCTAGTTTGGGGTTTATGAAGACTCACTATGCCATCTCTGCATAAAATAAATGCTTCCATTTAATAAGATTGTTTATTTTAAATGTTAAGAATGATAATATTTGATATTAAAATTATTGCTTTTAATGGTTCTAAAAGGTTTTTTGACATTTTACTGAAAAACCCTCCAACGTGAACTGATCGCTTTACAGCACACTATTCATCTTGTTGTCATACACTAGTTATGCTCAATATCAGCAGCGCAGAACAAATATTTATTGTGCCCTATTCTTTGCAGTCATTTTGCTCCTTCAGTTTGTGTTTAGTCTAATGCAAGGTTTATTTTTTAGATTATGGACTACTGTTGTCATAATGAATAGTTTATGAGAGGCATATATTTGTTTATGTGCTGGAGTAATACAAGCAACTGTGGAGCTTTTCCGCAGCCCTCCATATTACAGAAAAGTTACTGTCCTGTTCTTCAAGGCCTTCATTTCATTTTGTCACATAGTGATTTTAATCACATAGACTATTTTATCTCTTATGGAAATGTTGTACAATGTAAAGCATTCATATACATGGACAATAATAATGACTATATGTATGAATGCTCCCAGAAAGGCTGGATCAACCTCTACACATCCTCTTCAGTTTTGTTTAAGAGGCACAGCAACTTCAAAACAAGTTGAATTTTACAAACATATGTGCTTTGATTCTCCTCTCCCCTTTGTGCCGTCTCTATTGATACACTGCCAAGAAAAATACTGATCTCCCTCTCAATTCCCAGAGTTTAAAGCAATAATCCTTCTGATTCCATTAATTGGCAGTGTGCTGCTAATTGTGAAGAAATATCCAACAGAACAATAAACAAACTATAAGGCCTTGATTGCCAACATGCCTACATTGTGTAAGTTAATATTACGTCTTTCGCTTATATAGTCCTCATGTTCTACTCTTGAGAAACAAAATTATACTGTTTTTAATGTTACAAAATGGGAGTTGTGTCAAAGAATTCTTCATACAGTAAGTAGTATCCTATTACGGGACTACAAAAATGCATCACAATGATCAAGTGCAATTGGTTAGGGCAAAATTTGGAGCCCCAGCTCTGTATGGTGATTTTCGTTGCATCAGTTAAGGTTGTTGAAAATGTGTTTTAAAAAAGTACATTATTTCAGATTGATATATGTTTTTGATTGGCCTAGATAGGTATTAATGTGCAATGAGGGATAAGTTATATGCTTACTGAAGTTACTGACGGAACGCTTTACAGTGGCTGGTATAAAGGCATTTGGTAGGGTCTAAAGCAAGAACATACATTGCAGTAATTCCAAAGCGGTTTGTATGGTGATGTCAAATTTTCAGAGGCAGTATACACAAATAGATCAATTTCACAGCATTCACAATTATAAACAAAAATATAATATGAACATTATATGTGCTGGTACTTACTCAAATCTCAAGTACCATTATTTACTTCTGCATGCATCATTGGATGTAGTGCCAACCACTATACACTTGTGCAAACTCTGGAGTCATAACGTTGCTGTAAAAGGTACTTTGGAGTTACTTTAAGAGTATTTTATTAGTTTAGACCACAAACCTCTGAATGCCCTTATGCCAGCTACTGTAAAACAGGCAGACCTCAGAAACTGAAAGTATCTAAAATGTCCTGAAAAAACTGTAAGCCAGCTAAATTATATTTCCTTTTCTTTTCTACCTGTATCAGGAAAGTGTTTAGGGCACAATAGCATTCACCATAACATATATAACATTCTAACCAATAAATGTAACATTTAAACCCTATTTTTGTCAGTAGGCTTCAAAATGTCTGTAGTCACAAAAATATGGACACCCTAGTATACTTGATGTCATTGAATGCACACATGAGCAGTTGCACGCACCATCACACAAGAGTGTCATTTGTGTGAACTGTAAGGGGATCCATTATACCAACATCCAGGTGGTGTTCAATAGATAATGGCAGGTATTACATGTGATTATCCTTGGTCTGCAAAGACATTCTGGCCAACTCTGACCTCCACAGCCTTTCTGAGGAATGAAACCTGAGTGTCTCTTACAAGACAATTGCTACCTATTATAGACACGCCTAATGACATCGTCATACACTCTGTACCCACAATTACAAAATAGTTCGTTTTCTGTAATAAGGATGAATTTAGTGTTGGAGGAACGTATTTATATCAGAATCCATTTCTTATCTCATTTCAGAACAACATTGGCATTCTGACAAGGAAATGAGTAAACATTTTGGCAGGGATAACTAGCTGGCTAGTTACAGTAGTTCTTTCAAGGCATCACATTTGATCTTTTATAATAGATATCATGCTCACAGCAATGTCCCTACCAATGTGGACAGCCTGGACCATGGGTAGCTATCATTGGGTAGTACTACAATATATGCCAAAACACAAAAAAGACAAACATCAAGTTAGATAGCTTTCTAGCTCCCCTGATTAGTATCCTCAATATTAATATGTGTGTGTATGATTTGGTCACTGCTATCTTGAATTGGTGGCCATTTAGGATTTAGTTGTTCATTGTCACTTTTCTGACTTTCACCTAGTTGAATCACATGCAGATTGACACACTGATAGATGGTACCTCCAAAACACTCACACATTTGGTGCCAATTAGCCATAAAGTGGTGCAATAGCAGACAACTGAATTTCCACATATTAAATAAGAATACGTTCTGCCCTGTTGGACTTAGGGACCAGTGCCTAATGTCACAAGCATACAGAATACAGAAAAAAATCTGCTTCTAGGACATTTTTCCTAGGATTACAGATTTACCGGCATTTTGAATATATATATAAAAAAAGAAAAAAACTTAGAAGGTATCTCCTCCTCTGGTTTTCACGAAACTTAAATTGTAGCATGTACTCACAAATATCTTTAAAAGTTATATAAACAAATTTGCTACACTTAAAAATGTGCTCTCAGCAATTCAATGAATGTGCATGTGGGTGTGGCTTTTTACCAAGAAACTAATTAATCCTAGGCAGTTAGACACAAAGTGATGAAACTAGGTAAGTCCATTTAAAATCCATCCTGAGTGCAGTCCTAAAAAAATAGCCCAATTAAACCACATGGTGGCGCTACGGAGCTCAACAAATTCTAAAAATCACATTGTCGTTGTATACATTTGAAACTTGCTCAGCTGACTAGGCACCTCAGTAGGTATATGCATGTTTTTTTTAATTTGCATATATATTTGTGACTTTGAGTGCTTAATTGCTGCTTGCAGCTGTATTCTTCCCTAAAACTGAATAGGCAGCAAAAGCCGTAAATCATAGAGCTATGAAACTCGACAGGTACCAAGATACTCAGGTTATCGCAATGATGTCTACTGGCCAGATGGTGGCACTGTAATGTAACAGTTTACATTTTAGCTCATAAGTCTTGTATCAAAAAGCAAAATTAATTTTTCCCCGGATTCAATGGTTCATGCCCAACAAAACATATATTGGATTTTCCGCCATTTTGAATTTATTTCAAAACCTACTTTTGTGACCTAGTCATGGGGCATTCAAAACAGTATGGCTGCCACACATCAATCAATTGTTTTGGGTGTGGCCATTTTTACAAAAACAGCTGTAACTTGTGAATACTACAAATAATGGCTGTCATCTGCCAAACAAATGTCAGCAGCCATTTGACAGGCTTAGTAACAGCTGATCATCATGAAACTTGGTGAGTATGTTGACTTCTTGACTTGATACTACCATCTCAAATTTGGGAACAGTCAGTTATCAGAGTAAATATGCAGGTTTTCAAATCTATGGCTATGGTTAATGGAAAATCATATGATTTACATCAGTATATCCTACTCTTTCAGATAAGCAACTTTGCCTCAGGAACCAACATCGCCAACAATTTAGATTTTCCTGTATTTTGAATATTTGACAAAACCTAGTTCCTACTAGGTGAACTAGTCATAGGCCTTTAAGCTGAGCATCACCAAATTAGGCTTCAAAGAATCTGCGGAGTCTCAAATAGTATAATTATCAAAATTGTAGAACTTTCAAAACAGTATGGCCACCATATGCAAATCAATTGTTGTGGACGTGAGCATTTTTACTAGAACAGCTGTAACTGTAACTCATAAATGCTTTGTCCAATCATCATCAAACTTCACCGATAGCTGGCACTGTAATAAATAAAAATACCTGTAACTCCCTAGTTGCTTGACAAATCAAGTTGAAACTTCGCATGCTATGCCTTTGTGTTAGTCCCCCATTGGATGTACAGTCATAAAGTCATATTTGAAAAAATATGATCACCATCAGCCAAACAGTTGTCAGTGGGAATGTGACAGGCTTAGCAAAGGCTGATCATCATGACTTGTATTTATATTGATCTCTAAGCTAGGGAATACAAATTTTAGGACAGAGACTGAAAATTTACCATTCATCCAATATGTGTCCTTAAAGCTTAAAAATTCATAATTGCTGCATGCTGCTTGGACCCAGTTGATTACTGTTTGCAGATATTATTATTATTGTTATTATTATTGTTGTTATCATAAACTATCATTGTATTGCACAATACTTGTAGATATAGGTAGATACAGTAGTTAGCTAGCTACCTAGCTTGAGCTCCCAAGCCCCTCACTGTACAAAATTATATTTGTCGTTCTTGAGAATATGTAGCCAAACAAAATAACTATAGCTTGCTCAATAAAAAAGTTAACAGGATTTTTGAGTGCCAAACTGACATCTTGCTCACAGATTTTACCTGCCACCTCAAACACTGGAGGCAACAGGCCCATAGTAAATTATATGATATGGTGTCAGGAGTTAAAAGCAAAATATACTGTGGCTAGATTACATCTGGGTGTTTTTGCCCATGAGCCCCTGTCTAATATTGCGTTGGAGTATATGGCGATCTGTTCATTGGTTTATTGTATGATTAAACTGACATTAATAGAACACGTGGGTTATTCAAAGGGTTACCAAGCTTTCCTTCTCCAAATAAAAAGGACAGTGCAGCATGGCTGTGCCTTGGGTGACTGAAAGGAGGAGGAGTGCAGAGACACTCTGCTGGGCTTCCTGGTTGCCGTGACCTTGAACAGCACGTCAGGACCCGAGTGATCTGGCTCTGCAGAGACTTGGCTGTATCCAAGTCAGATGAGTTTAATTACTGTCTGATTCACACACCATCTGCGAGGGAGACTTCTCCTCCTCACATTGGAATAACTTTCCATCTCATGCACTTTTCAACCTAAACAAGTACAAAAATGCCCTTAAATATGTGCCAGAGTGCTCGGTGAATCTAAACATTATCTCCCTGACATGCCTTATGCGGCACAAAGGTTAATGGCCTTGTATTTAGTTGGAAAATGAGAATATACAAGCATTTTTCAAGACTAGCACTTTCACTTATAAAAGTCCCTCCTTCTTTTGTTACATTTTTTCATTGTGGTCCATAATCAGTACATATCAGTAATATGTCTGTGTTTGATTGCAAAGCATTGCAATTATGTTTAAATTATATGTATATCAAGAAGATGAAATAAATGATGAGCTGCAAAAAACTCCATGTGCTCTGTAGGCAAGTAATCAAACTAATGAACACAGAAATTAGCAAATGCATAGGCAAATGTATAAATACATATTGCAGGAAGAGGAAAAAACCTGAAACATCCCCCAGAATGAATTTGAGAAACTAAATCTGTCTTGTTCCTTTGTGGCAGACTTGGCGTGAGCCAACTTGTACTCATAGCAAAAAAAGAAAAAGAAAAAGAAAAGAAACAAAAAAACGCATCAGAAATCTGCCATTCCCTGAATCCAGCTTCCGACAAGGAGCAGCGTTTTCCCCTCCTTACCTTCCAGCGCACGCTTCCGAACCTGCCGCTCCGCAATCGTCCATTAATCCCCGACTGTCGGATCCCGGCCAGGTAATTACTGTTTAAAAATAAGTCATCCCATTCTTTTCTGCGGAGAAAAAGGAGAACAAAGACAACACAGTTATAAACAACGACAAAGGGCTGCTTTAAATTCTCCCTCTCTATTCTGTCAGAGTTGGTGGCTTTGTTTGCACACAGTACAAGGTGACTGAAACAAAAATCTTCAGCCATTTCATATTCAAATGGTGCAGTCACGCTCCAGTTTCTACACAGGCAAGATGTTTCTGTTTCTTTGTGAGAAATCACTTATTCTGTTCGGGTCCATATTTGCAGCATGGGCCTGTGTTGCTGTTCAGTCTGAACACTGGTATCTGGCCGAAATGCTAAGTTATGCATTATAATGTTTAAAATTTTGATTGTTTTCTCTTTGACTGAATTAGAATTTTGTAGAATTTGGACAGATTGTCGACCCTGTCTGAGGATTTTCTTTGTTCAAATGCATTCCCAACTGCTGTGCCACACACACACAGACACACACAATTTTAATTCTATCAGTGATCATGACTTACAACAAAATCTTTCTGGAAATCTAACGACAGACAACTAATGCCAATAGCTACTCTCAGTTTCTATGGATGTCACAGTATATATATATATAAAAAGTCCGTTATTATTACTTTCCAAGTCCGAGTCAAGTCACCGAAGCCCAAGCCTCAAGACCAGCCCAAGTCAACATTTACCACTTGTTTACTTGTACAGCAAGCAAACTATCTCCTCAATGTTTTTTCGTCAAGCATGCTAATCATATGTTGCTTTCACTGCTTTCTGCTTTCACTGCCCCCAAAAATAAAAGATCCACTATATACAGTGAAGTCCATAAGTATTTGGCCAGTGGCAAAGTTTGTTTTTTCTCTGTACTTTAAAGCATTAGATTTGTTGGATTTGATATTAAACAACAAATATTAAGACGTAGGTTAAAGTGCAGACTGTCAGCTATAATTTGTATTCATAGTATATCCATATTGGGTGCTCAGTGTAGGAAGTACTGGCCTTTTTTATATACAGTTCCCCCATTTCTGTCGAAAAACGTAACTGGACAAATTAACACAGTCTTAAATTAAGCCATCATATTTAGCACTTGGCTGTAAAGCCTTTGAATTTGATTACTGCCTGAGGTCTGTCACCCATAGACATCACCAGATACTGAGTGTCTTCCCAGGCCTGTACTGCAGCCATCCTAATTTCTGTGTTTGATGACACAGATTGGAGACAAGTGAACCTGTTCTAGTTGCAACCATACCGCACCAAGCCATAACGCTACTTACACCAAGTTCCTCAAATCAAAGATGAGGTGGTATGCTTCCAGACCTCTACAGCTTTATGTACTTGTTTTTTTATTAACTTTTTTAGCTAACTCTAACCTGGCTATTCTATTCTTGAGGCTTACCAGTGGTTTGCATCTTGTGGTGAACCCTCTGAGGTAATGCTGGTCTAGTCTTCTCTTTATTTTAGTCTTTGACACATCTACTTTGACACATCTACTGTATGCCTAAATCCTGGAGAGTGTCTTTGATCTGTTCGATAGTAGAAAATGGGTTTTTTCTTCAACCAATTTGCATTAAACATACATTCCTGGGACCATGTCAGTATAGCTACCATAAGCCACAAGCTCTAGCAACACATTTGCAGGATTTGTCTAACTAAGACAGCATAGTTCATTTCTGCCATCTTAATAACATTGGCCATTTTTCATTGATAATTGCCTTGCTTAGCTAATTAGTCCGAGTAGTGCTGAGCCCCATTGTGTTGACAACCTGAGTTAGCTCGCTGGCCAGCTATTGGCTGAATGAGTGTGTGACGTGCTCCATCATTATCAGTTGTCTTGCCCAAGAGAGCATTTAGGCTTTTGGATACTGCTGAAAAAAGCACAGAAACTGTGTTCAAAAGATACCTTTTTTTTCAACTATGTTAATTGAGTGACGCCTTATTAAATAAAGGCTTTAGTTTCCATTCTGTTTGCCTGTAAGAAATACTACCAGTAGTTTATATATTGCCTATTTGTTTAGAAAAATGGCAACTAAATTAAAGGAGTCCAGTTTAAATGCTTTACTCAATTGTGATGCATCTGGTAATTGAGCTTTAGCCTTGTAGTTACAAGCTCAGGTCCTAAACATCCTGCCAATCCTCTCTCCCATACCCTTCCCTGTAATTCTGAGCACCAAGCGAACAGGCATCAGGGACCTTATTGAAAGTCTCTGCAGCGTTCCATTGGTTAAGACTGGGCCCATCACTTTCTTTTGTAAACACACACCCTTTACCAATAAAGCCAACTCATAGGGCTTGATTTTAATAAGTGCACATATTAAGTTTTAATCTGTAGGGCCTGTGGGGTACCATAAGGTTTGAAGGGAAGTCCCTGACTGTTAGACCACAACAGAATTCCTGTGGATACTTAATGGATCAAATATACCTACCTGGTGCACTTAAAGTGGCCAAATTAATTACATCAACCAGGGGATATTGCTTGGTTGGATTTAACGTGCCAGTCGTTCTTCATCAAATTTGTAGGTACAGCCTTCAGTATGGGCGTTTACATTCAACTAACACAATTCCACAAGTATTGTTTTTGAGTCTTTTTTGCTTCCACTTTACACAGAGGTTAGAGCCATTGAATGTACCTACATTGTACGCAATGCTGTGTATAATACATAGTAAGAAAAATAAATCTTTTGTAGCTACAGAGCCCTGTGTTAGTTTAAACGTATTGTTACAAATATGCTATGTTAGATGTGTACTGTATTTAAACAAGCCACTTGGTTATTTTGACATTCCTTTATTGCACAGTTGTCCTTAGCTAAACTGAACAGTGGCTGAAACACACATTATTTACACTGCGCCTACCTTTGCATTGATCGTTGCATGCCAGTTGAAAATTGAGTTCAAGAAAGCCCATTAAGATTTAACAAGAGTATGTTTATGCTTATTAAAATCACAATGCCATTAAACTGCCTTGACCTAGTTTTCTGCCATTCCAAGACCAATATTGGCTGAACCAAAAAATAAATAATCCTGAACAAACCTCCCTTTTTTTCTATAGGTGCCCTGCACTTGCTAATTTCAAACTGTTGGATTACTGCATGGAGAGCACTCTGTCTGGTTGTATTGGTGGCATTCAGGCAGTATGATTACTGAGGCCAGGTGTACTGTAGGTGTGACTCTCAAAAATGTTATTGGCTCAGGGAGCACTTGCATGCATGTTTGAAGAACCAGAGATTAGCTGAGCAATAATTTATTGCAGGACAAAAGTAGAGCTCTTCAGACTGCATATGAAAAGCATTGCTCTGAATCACTTAGCAAGTTCTTTTTTTCTTTTAACCTCAACACTTTTTCAAAGCATACAAATGAGAAAAGCCATGAACAGAAAATCAAGTACTAGGAAGTCTTGTGCATAAATCTGAAGCTGATAGATGGAAAAAGGAGAACTATCTAAAAGGAAAGCCCAGCATACAGAAGGCCCAGTTTTACAAAACTGAAAATGTGAAAAGAGAGTTAAGATTGCACTAACCATTTTATTACCAATTCCACTGGCTGCAAATGCATTATTTGCATTAATTCATTATTCTAATTTAAATAACTGTATTGATCACAGTAGATCAGTTATATCATAATATAATTATTTTAAACAGAGTGAGAGAGAGAGAGAGAGAGACAGAGGTGGGTGATGGGTCAGATATATCAGAACAGAACCAGGTGCAGAGAGCAGTAAAAGTAGCTGCATGTACTGAACCACTGCAGATGATGACGATGTGTTCCCAGCTCTGTTTCTGAGCTATGGTATCTCTAAGCCCTGCTTTTGCGGTTCAGTGAAAGCCAGGATTGGTGACCTGCTGATTACCAGTCTCAAGGGAACGCTGATGATGGATACAGAGAGTCTCAGCCTGCAGACCACCCAGATCTCCCAGTAGACTTCTGAGCTGTGTGGTGATTCAATTAGAGCCAGCCGTGGGGCTTGACATGCCACCTTTTACCCTCCTCTCACAGTGAGTGAGTCATAGCGCTCTCCACTGAAACAGGAGCGCAAAATGCTGTTTTACTGGCCTGCCATCTCATGGGGGGATTGAATTATTTACTTAATATAAGTGCCAGGTGATGGTCTGGCAATACATCCTACTAGGGTAAATCACTATATAACATATCCAATTCTTATCCAGGATGAATTGTACAGTTTACATTTTATACAAGATCCTTTTTCAAGTTTAATATTGTTTAAAAAGTACCTCAAAGAACCTGCAACAGTGCTGAACCTCTGTGGCCTTCTGGTTACAGTCAATGCATAGTCTACTTTGCCTCGGTATGGTATGAAGGATTAGGCAGACACATGCTATGGCTGCTTGTATCCATTGAATAATAAAGAGAATCTAGATTTTACCACACCCATCAGGCGAGATGTGGCTTTGCTCATTTTAAAAATAAATAAGACACAAGGGTTAGCAGACAATACTATTCTACCCAGCCAATACATAGATGTGGGGAGCATTTGACCCGGTTGATTTGGAACTGCCCAGAGGAGATATCTTTTGTTCAGGATAGTCTTTTCTTTAACTCTTAAGAAAGTAGTAAGATCTCAATTGTACATCTTTTTGAGATCACTTCAATCTGAATTGTTGCTCCTAAAACCCCCTTAGGAGAAAAGATGAGATAATGAGAGGACGAATTTAAGACTACAGTAAGACGAATGGATACTGAATTGAGATGCGGTTGTTTCTCATGAGGTCACTATGAGAAAACTGAGACATATTTGAGAAGAATCATGAGATCCTAGGAGTCATAGCTAAGTTTTCTTTGAGCTCTTTCTCTGATCTCATGGTCCCATGTTCAGGAGACTTAAATTAGACTTATTTAAGATCATTTAGAGATCTCTTGTTTTGATCAGAGTAAGACATAAATGAGATTGTGGTTGTTTCTCCTGAGTTGAATTTGAGAAGTAGGATAAAAAGCCTTTGTCTCACCTTAGTATTAAAAATAGCTCATTTGTGTTTAGGAGAAATGAAAGGACGGAGTGTAGCACAGTGGGTAAGGAACTGGGCTTGTAACCGAAAGGTTGCAGATTCGATTCCCGGGTAGGACACTGCCGTTGTACCCTTGAGCAAGGTACTTAACCGAAATTGCTTCAGTATATATCCAGCTGTATAAATGGATACAATGTAAAATGCTATGTAAAAGTTGTATCCAGAGCGACTTACAGGGATGTGTAAGTCGCTCTGGATAAAAGCATCTGCTAAATGCCTGTAATGTAATGTAATCTAATGAAAGAAACAACTATGAGATCTCTTCTTGAATTTTGCTTTCCTATGGGTGGGAACAAGGGGTTAACTTTGAAATGCCTAAAGCATGGTATATACCCTGAACTGCTATGGTAATATATAAATAAATAAATAAATAAATAAATCACCCTTAACAAATAAATCATTTTCCAACAGGCTTCACCGTGAACAGTAAATACCCTTGGATTTGGATTTTAAAGCATTTAGATTTAGATAACTTGGCGGTTGAGATAATCACACTGTGATTATCCATCTGAAATCCACCATCCACAATATCTAACAATGATTTATTTACTTTTTTTTCTAAAAACAGTATCCAAATACATAATGTAATTCATTCCATCAAACAAAAAAATGTATTCATCAAAATTATTTGTTTTGCAGAACACCATATTTCTTGCTTTTTTTCCCTTCTGCCATGTTGGTATTGTGCCTGTCAATCAAGATCTGAGTTAAGTAGGGAAAAAGTCATTAGAGGAACGTTGTTAACGCTGACCTGAAATAGACTCAGGTTTTCCATGACGACGATCAATTAGCACATATTCAAAGTGGGAGCGGTTGATTCGTGCATTGTTGTGCGGCATGTGTTGGGCATGTTTAGAGACCATGTTCTTGCACACAGAAGTCTCTCAGATGTTCTGACATTGTGGGCTAAAAATAGACCACAAAGACAACGTGAGGTTGGCGGTGTGATATGAGAGCATAATATACAGGGGAACAGGGCATGTTCTGAATCAGGTGCTATATACATTAACTGCGGGGATGGCAATGACATTTAATTCAGCAAAAGCTGCCTGAAAATGTCTCTCTCTCTACCATGGGGAACCACATGCAGAAATAATCTGTCATAACCAGTAGCAAGTGTTGGTCTGCTACAGGTGCCCCTACATTTTGTCCACTGTGATAACCTACTTTCTTTTACTTTGTACAACTGAAAATATTATTGGGGACTAACCAGTAGCGATCACAACCCTAACCATTGGGGAACAGTAAGTAGGATGTTTCTAAATGATAATGATCGCTCTACCTCAAGCAAAACATTGAAATCCTTTCACATAATGTGACTATGAGCATGGACGTATGTTGTGTGTCTAGTATTTGTCAACAGGTAGTGTAACACCCCTTTCACAACCAGTTAATCTCTTATAAAGTAACTTTCCGAAGGCTCCTTGAGTCTCGAATGTCCATGCCTTCTTCTTTTGTCTTGATGAGGGCTGTAACGCCACAATCAGCAGCCGAGGTGCACGGTAATATTGTTGGTAATTTGAACACGTTAAAGTCATCTGTGGCAAAGTGGCATGAGCTGCTCTGATGTGCTGTCAGGCTCAGATGCTCAGGTGTGCTGACAGGTAATGTTCACAGATCTCTCCGTACCCTGGGGAAATCAGGCTTTCCAATATTCTCACTAGATGAGTCTGTTTACTGCACTGGGGAAAACAAACACCGGTACACAAAGGATCTCAGTTTCGCAGACCTACTGAGAAAACAACAACAACGAATAGGGTTTTTAGCTGGAATGCCACGTGGACGACAAGAAAGACACGACAATAAAAAAGGAAAATCGATAATAATAAGCCAAGTGAAATGACCCAACAAAGCTGTTCTGAATTGCTGTATGCAGTATCCTCCGATGCAGAGGATCTCTGTTTGTTCACACCCCACTTCCTGCCTGTGAAGGATGAGTGCACCTGTGAGTGCACTTCCCCTCGGCCTGTATCTTCAGGCTCTGCTGTTCTCACTGCAGGTGGAACTGCTGCCTCTGCTGTGCATGACCCAGAATATTAACTTCCCTGTCATCAGTATACATTGTAACTGAATGCAGGGTTTGAATTTTCCATGCGATCAACTATTATCTATTTGCTTATTGAACCTTTTTCTGGGATTCATTGCAGATAATGACACCCATTAATACAGCTGTATATATATCTAAGTATTATTTAAGTTAAGGTTAAATATCTTGCCAGAGGGTAAGGTTATAATGCTATAGCATGTAGATCAGTGTTTCAAACAAGACCTGAGTACTGGTGCTGTTGTATCCTTCAGTCTCGGTCCATACAAACAGTCAGATCACATGCAAAATTGTGAATTGATGCTGACATGGTGAGTCATGGCTGACTGACTATTCTTTGTGACTTAGTGTTAACCTTTTAAATTTATTTTCAGAGGGAAGAAGGTGCATGAAACAGCCTTTACAAAAACGAGAGCATGAGGGTTCAATGTATTTCGTTAACCCATTAAGACCTGATGCAACATTTGCGTGTATATCCCTTTGCCGGGTGCGACATTTGCCTGCTTCTCCCTTTAGAGCCGGATTCGACGTGAGCGTTTAAGATGCTGTCATTGTTTTCAAGACACGTGACCGATGAAATGCATTGTGATTTGCTGAAATACAGGTTGGGAGGGTGACATGCATTATTCATTATTCGCCTTAGGTCTAAATGGGTTAAATAAGTAAAACAACCAGCAATGGAATCTGAGAGACAGCTGCAGCGATGAAGTGAAGTGATTTTAGATTTTTTAGTGATTGGAGATTTTAGGGGGTGGTTTAGAACAATGACCCCAGAAGCAGTTCAATACTTTGCTATACATGTTTGTTCAACTCACTAATTTCCACAAACTCACACTGTTTCCACACTAAACACTGTTTCAACTTCAGAGAGTCTAATAATCTAATATTGGAGATTCATTTTGCTTTCTCAGCACTAAAGGTTATGTCACATCTGTGGTGCTTCATCCTGCAAAACTATTTAAAATCTATTTACTGATGCTGCTCTCCTGAATGAAACAGAATATAATATCTTGTTCCCAACGAACAAATTACTTGTTGTTTATGAACCTATTTCAAGAAGATTTTTAAAATGTGCTAAACTATGGAGAAACCAAGGAACGTGCAATCCTCAAGCCCTTGGTGTAGCCTTAATACAAGACACACATTGCAGGTTACTAAGGGTTGAACAAACACATAGAGGAGTACAGTAGTGAAATTATCAGGGGGAAACAGCAGTCTGTGGAAGAGGAATTTAAATACACAAACACACACACTCCCATCAATGTATAAACCTGGCCATGGTCTTAGTCTGATCTGTTCTCAGCTCTAGACTGAAGCCAGGTGTGTATGTCCTTTTCAATTAACATCCCTACTGAAATATGTTTCCTGTGCTCCAAAGAAAATGGCAAAAACTAAAAGAAGCTGGCAGAGGGATTGAAGGATGACAGTGGGCATGCCAGAATGCACTGAACAATCATCCAGGTACAGGGGGAGTGACAGTTTCTCATCTGTTCAAAACAAAAATACATGCTGACTCAGAACTGCCATTCCCTCAAATCTCCTCACAACACCCCATGCTTATGTTCAACTGGAGTAATTGAAAAGTTCTAGAGGGAAATATTCACCACATTTTTAGTCTCTGCATTAATAGATAACGGTTCTGAATTATAACACAATTATAAGAAAAATACTTAGGCACAGGTCAAACCACAGTGATCTTTGTTCTTAACGTTGAGTGACAAATTGACTCCAATGTTTCTTTTTTGTGATTTTGTTAATAATATTTCAGTAATAAATGAGTTCATAACATGTAAAAACAAAAAAAGTCATATTGGCTGTAATCTTATTTAAAATGTTTAGCCAGGCTATTATACAGCACCACTTTTGGTTAAACTGAAAAGAGGTTTACATGGTTTTCAGTCAAATAAGAAATCTCAGTGACAATCTTGAAAAGCTGTGGACCACTAAAACTCAGCAGTATATTATTTTCAGACTCAGTATGTGTCATTGAAAGAAATTTTCTGAAGTCAGCTCTGCATGAATGTAAAATTCAACACCTGAGAAGGTTAGCTGTAAAGAGGGTCTTCAATACTTTTAATATCTGATGTTTGTTTTTCTTTCCCTGTGCAGTCTAGATCTTATAAAGCTATAGTACCCAAGAGGACCAGACTCAGAGGCACAGCAATTCTCCAGAAGGTTTGAGTACTTTACCTTGAGCAATAATGTGTCATTCAAACATACAGTATCTCCACAAACAGATTTTATTGCTACTCGAGGGCTCTTTTCAAAAGTATACACCTACATTAATCTGAAAGGATTTTAAAGTTTTCTTTAGTAGTATACCGTTTAAAAAGGTTCTTCTTGTCACAATGCTGATAATAATATAAAATTTGCATATTTTATTACATTCACATATTTTCGATAAGCCTAATGACTTACGGAAATATTCACTGTGTTTCTTGATACTGCAGCAGCTTTTTCAACGGTGCAGCTTCTCTATGAACTGACGTACAGTTATTTCTATGTAACGTTAGGGGGCGCTGTATATGTTAAAATATTGTCGAATCCCTGGAATATCAGCAGTAAAGAAGAAAAAACTAAGCGAATTTGAAAAGTTTAATCTTGCTGGCTTTCAGTGATCGGAAATCGTGAACTATAGTTTCGCAGAACAGAGGGAAATGAGTGACTCGCTGAACTTTAATCATAAAGTATTCGGGCCTGCATCAAGACTGCCGAAAGCTCAGAAAATGTAGGTGGTGTTGTGATGTGTGATCTGACCATTTGAAATAGAAATCGTTTTGCAAACCACAAAAATATTTGCAGGCACAGACACAGATATTTGCAGATCATGAGATATAGTCATAGTTTAAATGGTGTATGTATTCGAAAGAATAATATATAATCGAAATACAAGCTATACTGCTTAGAATTTTTTTTTTTAATTAAAAATGAATCACTACCTCATTCATGTGGATATAATGGTACAATTAACGTAGGCTACATTATAGGCAGTCGCCTACTTCGTATATTCACGATCTTGCCGTAATACATTATAAAAACAAACATTTTATCAAAACATCTAGGCTACTTTACCTGTTTTAAATTAAGGTAAACTTATATATTGTATTAATACAATACAAGATTCATTTTTCTTTTTTTATACTAGTAAATAGTGCATCTTTATATTCCTCCCCGCAAGCAAATGCAAACTCCAACCAAGTAACGGAGTCCAACTACGGCTTATGAATAATTGAAAAGAACATATTTTCTCCTTGTTTATTTATGTATACATACGTATAAAATATCATTTATTCTAATAGGGTCTATAAATCAAAAGTATTTTCTCAGAAAAACAGATAAGTGAGGTTATTGTGCAACGGGGCCAGCTGGTGGTAATAATTTAATGAAGTTTTACAAGCGCCATAAAGACAGAAAACAGATGTGGCATTAAGGATTATAAAGTTGGTAAAACTTTTAACAAGTGAGATGCATTTCAGCAGTACAACAGCAGAGCCCAGAATAAAAGGAACTTACACATCCTTCAATTCCGAAGCTATCAATCACACACGAGTTATTCCTCTGGGAACGTCTTTACATGCATATTTATCAGCTCAACATGCTAATTCCCGCTGCTTTACGCCCGGCAGGCACGTCGCGAGGCGTGTTTATGACTCATAATTGTTGATATCCTTTGATATATTTCTCTCAACTAAGACATCATTTGCTTTTGTGGTCTAAAGTCAATGAGGCACGATGACCCCAGCTTTCAATCCAAATTTACAGTTCAATATGTATTATAAGCCATTCAGCACCCCTACCAGGTTTCTTGAGATGACAGTAAGCAGTTATATTGTCTATTTTTTCTATTACTTGGAGACAAGATTATATCCTTGTTTATTAAGAGGATCTTAAAAAAAGAAAGGAATATATAGCCAAACATTTTCAGTAGTCTTTCACAGGACTGAATTTCTTCCAGAATTTACTGGCTGGTATATTTTCCCCTGTAATGTCCTGTGGTCTTGATCTTAGTAAATAATTTTGCAGGAAGAATTTTTGGTTTGGGGAATTTAAAAAAAAAAAAAGAAAATAATTTTATATATATATATATCAGGATATTTTACAATACTCTTATATAAGCTGTCAATGTTCAATTACATACCATTTGTATGGAAACTTGAGAAACTCAGCGTAAACAGTATGCAGGCCACACACCAGCATTGTGGAGGTAATGATGAAAACCTGAGAGGAACACTGCTGTGCTGTGCCGTTGAGCAAAATACTTATCCAAAATAGTTTGAGTAAATGTATAGATGTTTTAAAGTATTATATGTTGAATTGTATATGCTGATTAGCTTTCCTGGATAAGGTTCCAACTAAGCCATCAAATGTTGTAATGAAAGGATTAGATTAATCATTGGAGAGGACACATGCTCCATATCAAAACTACAAATAGCACTCATCCTTAGCTGTTGTAGGGTATGTTACATTCCAGAGGAAAGATGACAAATAAATACATTCAGCAAATGCTTTCAGATAGTTTTTACTCCAAAATAATTAGCTTCTGTAGTTTTTTGTTCTTTCTGTGTTACGACCAGGTAGCAGATTCAGAATCACTTCTCAGAGTATCAGCATGCATCTGCAGTGTTAGGAGCTATTTATGATGAATGGATTCACAGATTTAATTCAGTGTTGGTAGTTAGGTGGTACAGTACATGTGGAATATCTCTCAGGCACAACTGTTGTCGGAACACGCATCAGAGAGAGATGATGGGACAGTTTTCAGAGTTATAGAAAGAGATGCACTGAAGAAAAGCTAGAGCTGTTGTTGGATTAAGAAATTGTATTGCAGAAGAACACAAATAGCAGTGCTGAGGAGGTTCAAATATGAAGCTATTGTTCAGTTTTGATGGATGAGACAGGAAGCCTTTTGATTTGACCTGAGAAAAACAATGCTGTGCTGCAGTGAAGGCAAAGTTTCCCACAAAAGAGTGAGGTCATTAATTCTTTAGCCAATCCTTGCTAGCTTCCCAACTACAAAGAGCGTGCAGTATGAATCGCATAGCAATTGCCCTGAATAAGTTCTTAGCTGTACCAAAGACAGTTGGGGCCATTGCCTTTGTGTGTGTGTGTGTGTGTGTAAATAATATTAAAATTTTTAATCCAAAAGAGCATAAAATACTCTTCTAAAAGCTCTAAATAAAGAAATATCAGAAACACTTTCACAACTTTCCTTTTACAATTTTGGATATTGTATGCTATTAATGGTTTGTCTATTTCTTTTTGAGTTTAGATTGTATATTTTAAAACATGTAGTGTCATTTTGTTAGGTCACACAATCGGAGATGATTTTTGGATAATTAAGTCCATGGCTGACCTGCAGTGACCCCTGGAAAGAAGCATCAGAAGCAGCTATGTACACAGAACAACAACACAGGTGTGTGAAAAATTGAGGTGGTGAAAAATATGAATTATTAATGATGAATTAAAGTATTATAACAGAAAATCAATAAACATACCTGGCTTGATTAAAATGCAAAATGCTCTGGTTTTCCATAATCCAGCACAGTGTAATTATGCCTTCCTATTCTGAAACACATTAGCTTTTGCTTTTTTATACAGCAACTGAGCACCTGCAAACTTTTGTTTGTTTTGTTGCTGTTGTTGTTTATTTGTTCCATATTTATAAAGAAATTATTGGATGTCTTTCTTCCATTGTCTCTCAGATGAACATAAATTGTTAATCAGTAGCAGGGAGTATGTTTCTGAAGGCAACAGGTCACACAAACCAACCCTTTACATTTCACTTCATATATGTTCCAGATTGTTACCAGCTTCCATCGTAATAAATGATTAGTTGGCAGGTGAGTTCAGATCAAGCAGTGGTCCCTGGAGCAAGTGACGAATAAAATCCTGACCATAGAAGTGTTGACTGAGGAGTTTCCCTGGATTTCAGCAGGGTGGTACATAATTGGCCATAGTCCAGGGAGGGAGGGTTTGAAAAACAGGCATTGACTGGCTCCACAGACATTGGAGGACATACTGTACATATCAGCTTGACTCCTCCCAAAAATTATATAGCAGTAAAAAAATGGTATAAAAAAGAAGAAATTAAGTATAATACACAGACAGTAAGAATTCCAAATTAAAGGGTGAGCTGAGAAAAAAATCTCAAAATGAATGTTCTTAACCGTTAGTAGGTATGCAAAGTTGTGGTTAATGAGCTTGCAAGACTAATGGAGTGGATTAGACAAAATTAACATTATTCCACAGCTTTTTGAACAATGAAGACCGCAAACCAGAATTGTAAGTCGGATATCCCTGAGTAAAGCCAGAGGCCAGTCCACAGCAAGCTGATCCAGGTTAGCTGTATTTTAACTAACTCTGTTAGGAAACTATTTTGCCTAGACGAGTCCAGATGATGTGGACATGCTTATAACATGAAATACCATAGCTAGAAAATAGCATTGTTATTCTTAGCTATGCCAACTCAATTGATCAGTATTTTAATTTATTTTATTAGTCCCATTCTGTGAGCTTGTGTGGCCTACCGCATCGCTGCTGAGCTGTTGTTGCTCTTAGACTCTGCTTCACAATAATACCACTTACAGTTGACCGGGGCAGCTCTAGCAGGGCAGAAATTTTACAAACGGACTTGTTGGAAAGGTGACATCCTATGACAGTGCCACAATGAAAGCCACTGAGCTCTTCAGTACGACCCATTCTACTGCCAGTGTTTTTCAACGGAAATTACTGTGTGCTTGATTTTATGCACCTGTTAGCAATGGGTGTGGCTGAAGTGTAGCCAAATTCACTAATTTGAAGGGGTGTCCACATACTTTTGGCCATGTAGTGTGGCTTGCTTAGACATGTCCAGAAAATGTTAACATGTTTATACCATGAAATACCATAGCTAGAAAATATCATTGCTATTCTGTGCCAACTCAATCGATCAACAAAGCATTAAAATATCTCCCATGTTGCAATCTGAATCCACATTATAATCGGCATTAGCCACTGTAGTGTTTTATGAAGTCTTTACTTGAAAAAATGACCACATTTGGGAGTGTTCTTGCTTATTCATTTACAAATTAATTTTTTGGAAGTATAAAAAAAGTTCAACTATAAACATATTCCAGGGTTAGCTGAACTGAAGCAAAGGAGAGATCCATTTCTCTGAAATTCAAACCATCGTACAGAGTACATTTTTGCTGGTAACTGATCTCGAACAGTTTAAATGAGTCCATGATGGGTGAAATGTAGTCAATCAGAGTTAAATATGATCAGTCACAGCTGATTTAACACAGAATCTTTTAATGTGTATTAGGTCACATCGGAATAACATGAACTACACATGCAGTTGCATTTGATGAGCTACAAGAACAATGTGTGGCTACCTTCATCCAAGTTATAACTAGGTGACCAGTGGAAAACCTACACCCCCTCACCCTCTGTAGCCTTAACATGTTGAATTTCACATGATAAAAATACCCTAGAGAAAATAAGTATTTCAGATAAAGTTCCTCATCAATCTCTCAGTTTTGTGTAGGGGAATTCACTGAATACTCAGGAGAGAAGAAAACGAATAATTTTTAAAACATGTTATTAGTCACATTGAGACATGAACAAGGAACCTTCAAGACAAATTGACACATGATATTTAATTAAATTAATTGAATTGGTGTATCATTTGAAGCTGGTCTTTTCTTCCTACCAGAATTTTTTTTTCCACGAAAGGGTACACAAGTTGTGAAACTAGAATCTTCTGTCTTTTTATCATTCTGACATGTGCACTTGTTCACAGATTTTCAATAGATAACCGTAACAACAAAGACACTGGGAATTACTGAGTTGTTCGGCACTGCCAGAGAGACAAAAAGCAAAAACACATGATGAAGATGAACTGAAACCGTTACAGAATCAAAATTATACCACATGAATGGATCTCAGTGAAAGGCAGTTTCCTACAGAAAGACTTAAAATATTAAATATTGGCTCAGTTGCTGTTGATGTGTAAGGTAAGCTTATGTAATGCAGGTTATTCTAAGTACGTGATGTAGCAATTGAACATGCGCATGGGATACAGGGTAGAGGAATTTACCTCATCATGGCTGTTTGTCTTCAACAGGTACAACTACAACAAACAGAAACTATTAACTGTGTTCACTCAGTCTCTCTACTTTAATTTTTAATGTCTTTACAATTTACAGGTCATAACACACACACACACACACATATATATATATATGCTGTATATCATATAATTTTAAGAGACTGATGGTATTAAACTGGAGAAAGCATCACCTCAGAAGAGCATGTTTCATGCACACAAAACCAATGGGGTTCACCTTTGACAGAATGCAATGTTCCCAAAATTTCCTAAAGGACATAGTAGCCATTTTTGAAAAAGCAACTGTGGACCCATAGACCAGGAAGTGGTGTGCTGTTCTGGCAAGTCAAACTTTATCGGCACAAACACGCCTGAATGAAAACAAACACAATCCAGGCTGTTAATTACAAACACATTGGACTGATATCCCTGCTCCTAATTATTCCAGAGTCAAAAAGAGCCCTGCTCCATGACCATGTGATCCAAAAGCTAGAGGGAGTATGCCACACTCCTACTCCAGGCACAGACCTCACTTTATTGAATAATACAGGTTGACACATTTGTTCCCCCTGCGATTTTTCAAACCCATTATTTCACATGTGAAGTTACAAATTACGGCATGACACCAAGCTGGTATCTCACGGGCCATGTGGCCTGAACCTGCGCCAAATCCTGTGCCACTAATTTTACTAATTGCCTGGGTGCAGCCAATACTTTTCATTGGTCCACAACCCCGCGATGTCACAGGAAGTTAATGAGAACTAAATAATGCATGTGAACCTCCCTAATTGCTTCATTTCTCATTGTGGTTACCAATGCTGTAATCAGGGGTCGGATGCCAAAATTGTGCTTGTATTCCTTTATATGAGAAAATCAAGACTTCCTGGATTTTTACAAAAAATGGTCTTAAACAAGACTGAAATATACACTGAAACACAGAGACTGGGAAAATACAAGCAACTATACTTGCAAAATAAAATCGCTGGAATTGACTTTGAAAAGAATAACATGAACTCACTGATCTGTATTCATAAATGTTAGAGTGTGTTACATGTTCGAATCTTAGAAAAACCATATAAAACAATATTTTGAATAATATTCATTTTGTAAATTTCTATCATGGCCAACATCTTGATGTTTAAGAATTTTAAAAATATAAGTACAAAGTAATATAAAAAATGAAATAATAGAACACATCACACTTTATTCTAAACAAATATCTTATTGCTAATGTAATTATGTTAAAGTAGATATGAAGATTACAGCAACTTCAAAAAATAACTGCTGAATGACATAGGTGCTGCAAAACTGTGTGTTGCAAAAAGTGTTGTTTTTGAAAATGATATTTTGCCACAGTATATGTGCATTAGAGCTATCTGTTTGAATAATCTGGCATATTCCACCTGGAGGGGTGAGGGAAGGGGGGTGTGATGCTTTCCTTTCAACCTGCTTCCCATGTGTCCCTCTCC
The DNA here is from genome assembly GCF_018555375.3 of Anguilla rostrata. Lineage (NCBI taxonomy): Eukaryota > Metazoa > Chordata > Actinopteri > Anguilliformes > Anguillidae > Anguilla > Anguilla rostrata. The sequence goes on from NC_057933.1 coordinate 63,868,664, forward strand.
TCCCTATTACATCCACAGGGAAGATGTAATTTAGCAGTAAATTCAATCATCCAAATAGCTGAATATTTAATGGTATTAAAGCACATCCTAAAAGAGCTGTATTATTTATTTACTCGAAAAATTCCCCCCTTCCCCCATGCTGTTCAATAGTCCAGTAAAGACAGAAGTCCATTTACAACACACATTTAATTATTGACCAATAATCTATCTTCATACATGTCACTCAAATTTTAATAATTCAAACAAGGCCACCAATCTCCTCTTCATGCAAATGCATGTAGTTCTGAGCTGAAGCAACATACAGCACAGCGTTGAAGGCTGTGGGACATCATAGTGGGTTAAGATGTGTTACAATATTACTCAGAAAAAGCAGACCTATAGCATCCGATATCAGTGTGAACTCTTTATCAAGGTTTCACAGTCTACTGAAGGAATAACAGTTGTCAAGATCAAAGTGCATCTGGAAGCTTCAACTTTGCAGTTTGGCTGGTGATTGCTGTTTTCCATAGCACACATGAAAACTGCCACCGAACTGGCTGTGTAACTTGGAATGTCAGTATCTTTGACATCTTGTCATCTCAGAGAGAATTGTGTCTTCATTCTCCATGATTCTATACAATCACAACCATTTTGTATCATGTCCATATTGACCTTTTTGCATTCACTTGAAACTGAGTATGCAGTGGTGGCTGTTGCCTTCAGATACTTATGTGGCAGATGGGGGTGGGGGAGGGTGGCGCTAGTTGCAGTATTATTTGTAATAAAGCCATAATGTAGCACATTCTGGCGAGTTGTCAAAGGAAAGATGATATAAATGTTAAATTTGTTACAGCCTCAAGTAATTTCTTACCTTTGTACAATTATAATATATGTAAGACATACTGTTAAGTAAAACATATAAAGGAGATCACTATTTCAACCATCTCTCTCTATCTCTCTCTCTCTCTCTCTCTCTCTCTCTCTCTCTCATCCTCCTCCTCCTCCTCACTGGAACCTATTCAGACCATGTAGTGAAGTGAAATTAATATGCATGACATCAACAGCAATGAAAAAACAAAACAAAGCAAAATAACCAGTACAGCTAGAGCATGGGCTTAAATTTGATAGCACATGGCACCTGATTAGCCTTCTGATCTAAAAGCCCAAGTTAATCAAGCAGGAACTAATCAAGGTCTTGTGCCAACCCTTAGGGTGAGGTTACTATCCAGACTAGCATACGTGCTAAACTTGACTAAATCTATAAACATATTTGTTTACTACCTTTGACCAGCTGGTGAATGAGTGATCTAGTCAATGAAAATAACATACAGTAAGGAGCAAACAGAAATGAAAATGAGCTTCTGAGATATGTGGGTCTTAGTAACAAATTTGATTTGATGAGCTTAACAATGCACAAATATCGCTACAGTGTGTTAGCCACTAAATAGCCTACAGCCCATTTATCCCTCAAGCATTGAAACACGCCCCATTATGAGTCTCTGCCTCTACTTCTTCAGTGTGATTTAACTCTGCCATTTTATTTCAGGCTATTAATATCTGACTGCACTGGGCACCTCATTGCACTTCTGAATACTGACCTGTCCTTTCTGACAACTACTATAACTATGTCAGTTCGCTATATCATTTAGCCATAATTTAATCCATTTTTCATGCAAGGGAAGTTTTTATATCTGTATAAGCTTGCATAGGACACATGGTATAATGGCAAAACATTTTGAACGTTATAGGGCATTCTTACCCGCTAAGGGTAAAGATTTTATAGGTCACTAAGGGTGTAACAATTAACTGACTTGTACTGATGTATTGACTTGACTTCAATAATTTTACTGCACTGATTTTGTAAGTTTGAATCAACTCATACCGCTGTGCATTATGAATATATGTGCAGAAAGAAAACAAAAAGTGCTTGGTCTTCCATTTTTCAACTCAAAAATGTGGCGATATAGCTCAGGAGGTAAGACCGATTGTCTGGCAGTCGGAGGGTTGCCGGTTCAAACCCCGCCCTGGGCATGTCGAAGTGTCCTTGAGCAAGACACCTAACCCCTAACCTCTAACTGCTCTGCAATGAGAGGCATCAATTGTAAGCGTTTTGGGATAAAGCTATAAATCAGTCCATTACATTTACAATCCAGATTAATCCTGACACCCATTCTATTACCATTCCTGCCCTGCCCAGCCCATTATGTGGGTGCTGTGAGAGAAGCAGTCCAATGTCACAACACAAAATGTTCTTTCCATGAAATAAAATGTATTTTATGTGTTCACTATAATGTAATCATAATAAAAAAAGTTTTTCTAGTTATATGTTCAACTGATGTGTCAAATCGTCCCAACAAATGTTTGTACAACATGCATGCACGCACACACAAACGAATACACACACACACACACACACATTTTTAATCATACAACATTTCATTGGCTTGAATTACCAACAGTGCAAAGTGAAGCTCCTTCTACTGTAGTTTTAACCTTCTGCAGATTATAGGTAGCCTGTGGTAGTATTATATATTCCCAACATAAAATATCACTTTAAAGGAGGTCTCAGGTCTCAGCTCCATGATTATGAAATATTAACATGTAATTTTGGTGTCCCTTTTGTACCTGTTATACAAAAGATATATTCAATATAAATATTTTAAAGAAATATCCAAATATGAAGTCAAAACTCAGTTCTTATGATATATGAATGATCTCTCAAGCCAAATGTTTCTTATGCTCAAAATTTCAGGTATCACCTTAATTTAAAAAACAAATTAATCCTGCATTTGGTATTTTTAAAATTTGAATTCAGACATCAATATATTTTCATGTGCGAGGAAAATGTTGCAGAGGTATTTGAAACAGGGATACAACTGACATTTAGAATATCATTGTCGTAAGTTTAAGTTGAGTGTACTTTTCCCCCAAATATTACAGAACGCACACAGAGTGCAGCAAATATTATTGATCAATGTTAACTGAATTTTAACTGAAAGGAATTTTTGGTTTGGGAATTCAATAATGTACAAATATACAAATAGCATAAGCATGCCCAATAACTTTTCAGATGTTAAAATGGTTAGGTATAAATATCCTGAATTTTTGTTGAAGACAGTTATTTATAAGATAACAATTCAGAGTATTCAGAGGGCTGATCAGTAACATTAACGGGGCATATAAAAGGATTTTCTCAGTAGCCTGTAAACACAACCTGATGTGTATCATTGATAAACGGATTTCCAATTCTTCATCTCCATAAAACGAACAGCGGGACGACAAAGAATTCTGTCGATTACAGACTGTATCAGCAGGCTGATCTTTCCATATCCCAACCTGATTGAGGAGGTTGGTCCTGCATTCACATTAGATTTAACACACATGCATTTAGTCAAGTGCAAATACAGATTAGAGGGGAGTCCCTTCAGGTTAAACCTCTGTTAACAGTGCCTGCTTGTCAGGTAATGAATTGTGTCTCTTTGGTTGTGGTCTCTGAAAATATACAATGTCGTCTCAAATCATTTTCACTCCTGTCAAACGCAAATGGAACTAAAAGGTACACACACAGTTGAAGTCACCGCCCCCCTGAAGCCTTCCCTAACAGTATGGGGGAGGGGTGAGTCAGTACTCATTCTGTGCTCAGACCCCTCTGCTACCATACTCACTGCAACTGAAGTGGTGCCAAACTCGAGCTGAGAAGCAACAGTACACACTATACAAGTCAAGCTACTTTAACACAACTTCACATTTTGGAGTATTAAGGCTTAGTTGTTTGGATGAAATGAGGGGAACGGGAACCAAACTAGAGATATCGTGTCACGTGAATCTGAGAAATGACATGCAGATCATCATCATCAAAGCTGCAATACATTTATTGCATGCACGTCACAATGCACAACAAAGTGTAAGATGATAAATGCTAAAGAAAGTTGCACAGCAAACAAAAACTATTCATGGGGTACAGGATACTCAGGGAGACTGATACGTTTTGACACGATCCCTTAGTTTATATGCCTAAGCACCTACTGTAAGCAAAACTATTTAAATGGCGCACTGCAATCCCAGCTCCGTATTCAGTGAGCTAAAAGGAAAACGAGGCTCTTTGTTGTAAGAGAGAAAAGTGAAATGGAATAATATAGAGAAATTAAAGGTGTGCATATTCAGTAATTGAAACTCAGACAGTAGACAAGGCCTTTGCAGGCGTCTGCTTTAAATTGAACATTAAAGTAACAATTTGATCTAACCTCTGACGACTGAAATAAATGTTCTGAATAATCTAACCAAAGCAAACATTTCTTGTTAATTTTGGGCTAATTATAGTCATGGTAGTGCAGGGAGATGGTAATTTAAGCTCTTGGGCTCAGCTTGTCACAACGACTCCTTGAAGCCTCAGTGACTGCCACAAAAAAAAGCTTAGTACTCACTTAATAAAAATTATCCTGCGATCAGGGGAGTTCAAAGAGAATACTGACGCAAGGCAGTCAGATTATCAAAACTGTTGTCATACTACAACGATTTGGGCGTGTTGGGGAAATTGAAACACCATCCCAAACCACAGCAGTCAAACAAAATTGTTTTTAAATTGTATTTGTATAATAGCTTTAAACAGTGTCACAGGGGCAACTCCCTGCAACAGTATATGAAACAAATGACTGCACACAATGGAAAGGACCTGAGAAACACGTAATAAAGACTCAACACTATTGTGCGTGATGGTTTGTGTGTGCAGTGGAGAACTTTGCTGACTACATCCTGCGAGGAAGACATACTGTAGCCTGTAAACATAAATGACCGGAACTGGCAAAAACAAAAATGTCAAAAAAGTTTTCTCTGAATCAAACGGAAAACATGACAATATTTAATACCCTGCTGTCCAAACAGGACACTGTCACCTTCTGAAGCTGTGTATTATTTTGATAAGCAGAAAAGAAAAGGGTAAATTAATAAACAGATATATCAGGAGGAGGCTTGAGCTTACAACAGTTTTTGATGTGGAATGTAAATGACTGTTCATAAAAACAACAGCACTTGAAAAGGGCCCTATAGGCAGTTCTTTGGCTCTGAACACGTACACAAGTAGGACTCATCAGTATTTGGAAAGGAAAGCACTGCCTGCTTTGACTCATCAAATCCAACACTACACGAAAGTACCTTTCTGTAGTGCTAACTGAGGATACAAATTCACATGTTGAGTGTCACATGAAAACAGAATGTGAGTGGCCTTTCAAAATATTTGTGATGTATATTATAGATTCATGAGGCAGAAGACAAATTTGAAACACTCAACAAGATCTTCAAAAATTACAATTAGTATCATAGCTGGTTTAGCAGCACCCTACGCGGTTTACATCATTTGAATTTTTAAACACATTTTTATGCAGCTGTATGTTCCCCAAAAAATTGTAGGTGAGATACTTGCTGAAAGATAGGGTAAAAGTGTCCAACTCTAATCTTTGACTAACTGCAGTCAATATAGTTTTTGTTTAAAAGCTTTATTGATATTCAGGAGAAAAACAGGCCTTATAACTGTATTTCTGTAGCATGTAATTGGTAGCATCCCAATCACAGATTTGGACAGTATTTTTATGGTTTGATCACTCACATACAATAGTAATCAATTTTCTGGTTACAATCCCTTGTCTACCTGCTGAATACTAATTACAAATATGTAATTCATAAAATGGTTAAACTATCATGAACTAGAGGAAACAATGAGAGTGTTTAGCCAGAAGTCACTGTTAAGTAACTAATGTACAGTAGTTATGTCCAAATGTATTTTTTGGATAATTAAATGTTTAGTTATCTTTGCAGTATGAAGTCTTTATAAACTACATATTATAAACAAAGGACTAGATTGTGCAGTTAGCAAACAATTTTTTCGTGACTATTGATTGTGACAGGTGGCTGGTGACAGCAATTCAAGTTTTTGTATTATAAATATCAAGCTATAGTGAACCTGCATGCAATCAATTGCATGTAGCTTTAAAATAATCAACGCCGTGCAGCCTAATCCAGCAGGACTTCCAAAGACTGCCAAAATATAGTTGGCTGAAGTCATCTTTAACAGGCAAGTTTAGACAGCTGACCAGCTGACATGACTGTGTTCAATATGATTGAAAGCAATGTTGCATGTATAAAAAAAATGTTGCAAATATATAACAATTCATGCATTTTTCCACAATAGATTGAGAAGGCCATGTATTTTGAATATTACTGAAGAGATTGTTCTTAAAGAACATCTGCTCACATGTGTGAGTAAGTAGTGATGGATCACTCAACTGCATGGGGACAGGTGTTCTATTCAGTTGTCTGTTGTGTTTTCTATCTGATGCCTTCTTATGGCATGTTGTAACAGCGATTGACGTTGTTCACTGCTGAATGTCTTACACTGTTCCTAAATTACTAAACATTCAGCTTTGTCATTTAAAATGAAAATCATTTCTCATTTATGTGCAGAGATGCAGTGAGTGGAAATGACATTTCTGTATTGTTCTTTTCCTTTATAAATATAAACCAGGTCAGCAGAACGGCTTCCATGGGTGAAAGGCTGCCTTGCAAAAAAAAAAAAAAAACTGGTTTGATGAAAGAGGCATTGAATCGAGGGAGCATGTTTGTCCAGAGTTCCTTCAGGATGCTCAGTCTCACTTTTGTGGCCCTGGGTGCTTTTTGTCATTTTATTTACCCTTGTCTCACGTCTGCAGGTGGCGTGTATGTATAATATTTAAACGAGTCGCACATGTTTATCCCCCGAAGTGGGGTTCTGCCTGGCATTTCAGCTCTGAATAGCATTACCATCAGTCCAGTGTAAATAACATGAAGTGGCAACTCATAAATAGTTAATGACGCAAAGAAAAAAAAATCCATGAAGCGACTCCCTCTCTTTCCCCATCAAAGCACTGCTGGTTGATTCTCTCCTGGAGGGATTCAGACCCGCAGTGTTAGGTTAAATCAAGTCTCGCATGGTGACGATTTACAGAACGATTAGTAACAGGTGGTGAAAATGCCTGAGCAGCTTACCAAAGAAAGAGAGGAGGCACAATCACCCCCCAGCTTGACGTTCGCTATTAACAGCATTTTTATTTGAAGAGCTTAAAAGGCTGTCTCTTTAAAGCACAGAGATAGAAATATGATTAAACAGACGTTAAAACTACATATGGACACCGACAGACACGGAGAGAAAAGCTTGGAGAGAAAAAGCCACTGAAAATGACGGAAAGCATTAATTTACTATATTACTTCAGGAAATAGCTCAAAAGGCAAGGTTAAGAGAAAACTCTTGGTTTGCAGTTTTCTGTCGAAGGTCACCTTGAAAAGCTGTGATACAGAAGTACAGAATGTATCCACCCTGAAATATTCCTAAATTGCAGCACATCCAAAATCCCTTCACAGTCAATTACTTCATTTAGTTCTTTTCAGGACAGTTTGGGCAGCAAAACACAAGACCATGGTCATCATTAAGGACTGGTGTGCCACCCAACCGTAGCAAATAAAACTTTACTTCAAGAAGTCTGGCTGAGTTCAAATAAGTAAGCAATTTGCCTACTTTATTTCCTCTTTAAATCTCTGGCCCTGACCCTGGTCAACCTAAAGTCACAATTACTCAACTCAAAGTCACAAGGCCTACGACCAACATAGTATTATGTCAGCCATTTTGGCATATAGTTTAACCAAGTGTGACTTTGTCATTTGAGGAAATATTTGAAACCCATAGTATAAACCCATAACTGACCATACAACTCACCAGCTACCTGCAGGATACCAGTAGGCATTATGAATTTCTTCTAATTGGTGCTACCTCTCTGTAGTATATTGCGTTGCTTGTTACTAGCTCATAAAAAGGGCAAGCACTTCATCTGCAGTACTCCCTGGGTGGGTGTAGGTGGATAGCAGAGTACAAATACAAAAATGGAAGAGAAAAAGCAGAAATATATTTGACATAAAAACACATGACTATTTTTAAGATAGTGAGGTAATTGTAAGGTATTTCATAAAGTATAAATAGTGAGCTCCATTGGTGTAGGAACCGTGGGGGACAGGTGGGACGTGTCCCCCCCAATGTTTGTAAAGAATCGAATTGTCCCCCCCAACCATGACTGATCCCTCTCCCATGTAAAGCTTTCATACAATAAAGGCTTCAACAGCAATAAAAGATGACTTCAAAATTATGCAGAAAGGTCTGTAACGCCTGTAAACATAACGTGAATTATTGACTCCCCTCTTCACACAGTAGCAATGGTTTACCCCCATGGCCACGAAAAGTTTGAGCTTGCGAAAGCACAAATGGGATATGTAGTCAACAGTTAGACGTGATTGCTCAAGCCGATCATACTATGGACTTCACTTCCCATAACCCTTACAGAAATAAAAATGCTAAGAAGAAATTTTAGGATAGCGCTTCCGATTTTGCTTGTGTCGAAAGTTCTGCGACGGAAACAGCGATATATTTACCCACTAGAATCTATCCAAAATGTAAATATATATATAAATATATACATGTCTATGGTTTTCACGGTCGGGAAAACTTTTATGACAACGTCAGCTAAAGTCAGTTACTCACAGCGGTTGTAAAGAAAGGTAACAGTAATCTTATATTTGTAACGTTACCTATCAATATGCCAGCAAATATGCCAGCTAACGTCAGTGTTAGCTAGCTAGTTGTCAATGAATGAACTATGATATCTGATAGTATTATACGTAGCTAACTAGTTAATAGCTGTCGGTACACTGTCTGAATGTGATGTTCACAGAACTTAGAAAACTACCTGGCGATAGCTGCACTCGGTTGCTAAGCAGGGAATTAACGTGACTCCCCATGTTGCAGTGTTAGTATTTTAGCCAATGTTTTGTGTAACGTTATGGACACGTCTTGTAAATTAACAAATTTGTTTTAGCTATCAATATCTCTTTTTAACATTAGCGCCTCCTGAATATTTAGAACATGTGCATTTGTCCCTCTGAATTTTGTGTTTTCCTTTAGATTTCCACCATAAATTGATGCAGAAAAGGCACAAATTGGTGCATAAAAATTCACCAGAATGCAGGAAATTAAGTGTTTGACGCTCAAAATTTCCTGGGGGAGGACACCCAGAACCCCAGCTTAATGTGTCACCCGCAAAGCTCAAACCAAACCTACGCCACTGGTGAGCTCCATAATGTTTTGGACAAAGACATTTTTTTCTTGACTTGGCTTTGTACTCCACAATCCTATGCTCTCTTTCCTCCTAATGATGTTCCAAACAGTTGCTTTTGGTTAGCTTAATGTTTGGCCCATGTCTCTGACTGTTTTTTATCTTCTTATTTCTCAGCCTCATAATGGCTTCTTTGACTTTCATTGGCACAACTCTGGTCCTCATGTTGACAAATGCCAATAAAAGACTCCAAATGCAATAAAAAACCTAGAAGCAACTGCATACTGAAAGCTTTCTTATACCTGCACTAAGGAAGTAATTGAACACACCAGACTATTATTAGAAACACACGTGACAACATTTGTCCCAAAAGTTATGATGCCCTGAAATGGGGGGGGGGGCTATCTATAAAGAAGTACTGAAATTTCTACATGTAGAAACTGCAATATATACAAATATCCTTAAATAAAAAAAATAAAAGCTGAAAATATGCACTTTAACCACACGTGAATGTTTGATTACAAATCTGAGACTGCAGAGTACAGAGCCAAAACAAGAAGAAATATACAGTGTCCCCAGTGTATGTGTCCCAAACATTATGGAGCTCATCGCATATATCAATTCCAAACCAGTATGTAGACCCAAAGGATCCAGCACAAATCCAGCTCTCAGACCACATTGAACCAAAAGCTTCCGCTTCATAAACCAACGCAGAAGAAATAAAGAGATTCCAAAGGCTCAGTTATTTGTACCCCCCTCCCCCCACTCTACACACTCTGCCCAAAACCAGAACCTGGACCCTCTTTCCCATCTTCCAGGAGACCCAAATCCCCCTGGTGCTGGCACATTATTTCCATCACAGAATTGAATTTCTCCATGCAAATTGTCTCCCAACCAGCAGCTTGTCAGTGTGAAGATATTAATTCGGAAGGAAGGGGACCCAGGGACAGCTGCTCCTGCAACAGCCCATAATAACGCTAAAAATTACTAACCTTAAAAAATTGGGGGGGGGGGGGCGGGGTTAGGGAAACATACTGAGCTCTGGTGGGCTTCCTCCGATGAATTGCATTGTTTCTGTTCTGACAAGCAGCTCATTGAATTTCCCATCATGCATCTGATCGGTCATTCAGAAACACAAAACACAAATAAGTCAAGTCGACCATCTGCTTGTTAGCAGCAACTATAGCAGTGCATCTTTTTAATAAACAATAAAATTGCTTTGAAGGGCCAGAGACCACCTGAATGGAAAAGCAAATATTTTATGTTATTTAAGTTATGTTTCTGCTGGCTATTAAAAAAGCTCCTCTTTAATTTATTACAGCAACACACACAATACTCGTGTCATCCTCATTTTCTAAATCAATAATCAGCACAGCATGCTTCATTAACAGTGACCAATCAGAGACAAGCTGGGGATCTCATTTTACAACATGAGCATTCCTAAGACATAAACCATCTGCTACTTGTAGAAACAGAAAAATCAAATTAATCCATTCTTATCATGCATTCAGATTTTAAAGCAATTAAAGATGTTCTCTGTCTAATCGCAGACGCAGAAGTAGCTTGGTAATGAGGAAGACAAACTCTTCGGTGAACTTTCCAGGGTTCTCAACAACGCGTTTGGAAACTTTACAAGCCTTACACACTCCAGTGAGCCGTTAGTCCTACAATACAGATGTTGGCAACAACAATGAATTTTTTATTAAGCATTTAATCATTGTGCAAACTGAGAATTCCCATAATATGAGGCCCAAACACAAAATAGCAAGATGCCAAACCACCCAGTGCATTTTTTTCTTTTTTTAATATAAAAAATAAACAGATGCCAATAACCACAACTTGTTTTAAGCTTATATTCAGCAAATGTCGAATGAGAACACTGAATTTACCTTAATTAAGCAGGGGATAAATCTGCTGCTACAGAATACTAATGTTTGTTAACATTCTACAGGGATCCCAGTGTTACCTTATGCATACAAATATCACAAATTTTGAATGTGAATGTGAGTCATAAGCGTGCCTTAACTTTATTTGTATATTAAAAAAAACATCTAAACTATTGTCACTCTGAGTTCCTCTTTGTCATTTTATGATGTTGTTATACTACTTGCGCTTTCTTTTATTTAAATTTTAATTGTTTTCTCCCCCAGGATAGATGTGGGCAAGTTACAAGATAGCTGAGAGACAGTGAATAAAATAAAAAAGACAAAAAACAGAACTCCAGAATGGAATAAACAACTAAAAGAAAAGAAAAGGTTACTTACAAAACAAGAGAGTGCATTATGAAAGAAGATTTCCCTATGACTTGCTGTACTTTATTACTATACATTTCACATCTCTGTCTTGTTTGATAGAGCTTTATGGGACTGGCATTAAGCATTACCAAACAAGACAGAAACGTGAAATGGGATACAATTGTATCATCTCAATATATGTAAAACAAAATGTGTAAAAGCCACTTAGTACTCATTCAAATCTCTTGAACCACCACTCTACCTCATACACAAACAGCAGACTATTGACCACCACCCTCTCACCTCCCTCCCGTCAAACAGTCACATGGTATTTCTTGGAGGAGCATGCTGTTGTCCAAAGAGCTGTCTGATAAAAGACAAGCTAAAGAGAATGCAGTTCCATATATTCTACTTATGCTGAAACAATTGCCCCAATTAAACTGCACTACCCAGAAAAACATGTGCTCTCTACTGCACTACACCACAGGCTTTTGCGCTAATGCTGAAGCATTTTCCAGTGGTCCAACATGCAGAGAGCTCTTCGTTCACCCCTCTCTCAGTCAGTTCAAGGCCATGGCCACTGTTAAAATTCATGAGGTGCCTCTTCGTCAGGCACTGCTGGCAACTGAACGGCAAGAGCAATGAACTCATTGTTACGCTCTGGATGCACCTCTCGATTCCGGAGCTATCAACAGCTGTCGATCGAGATGTCCTGGATCCCGTCCATCAATCACGGTCAATCGTCAGTAGGCACAACAGTAACAATCACACAGATATACAGCCCAGAATAAAACAGGGACACAAAGCAGAGACAACTAGACAGAGACAGATGCCCGAAATGACTCACAGGTTTCCTGTGTAAAGTGTGCCTTTGGATAGACTGCAAATAAACAGAAATCAGAATCTTCTATTCGTCTGCACGAGCATTCAGCATGACTCAAGCATAAGGCTTTACAAAACAATCAGCCATTAAGCATACAAGACATCGCATTTCTGGACATAGAAACCTGGACATCGTATTGCTGCCACTGTCTGACCCACAGCCGAAATGCTTTTCTTTCAGGTGACCTAGGTTTTACTTAATTAATTTGTTCTGCTTTCATTGTGTATGCCATGTCGTTATTAATCTGTCATTGGGAAAATATGTATCCTTTTAAAATATATATAAGCATTATTATCATGATTATAAATCATGTTAAGCCCTCAGTGTTAGTGATACACACATCTCGGGGGAAACAAAAAGGAATTCATAGGTACTGTATACCTAATGTAAAACCAAAGGTTTAATAAAATGATGAATCTTCTGGGATAAATGAATAAGCAATATGTTTCAAGAATTATACTTCATCAAATTCATTTACCTGAATGTGTTTGTGCTGATACAGAATTATCCATGATACAAAAATAACCCTCAAAACAGTGATGTACAAGTACAGGTAATAGACATGCTGTATATAAAGCTCATCACAAAGTAATTTTATGGAACTTGCATCATCTTGCATCCCAGATTCCCAGTCCAAACTGGGGAAAAATCTGTAGGATATAATTTGTTTAGCAAGAAGGCAGATGCTACCTGTGTGCACAACCCCCCCATCTCACCGCAAAACAATAAGCGAGGAAATTGTCTTAATCTGAGGAAGTTGAGGTTCTGCACAGTAATGTGATTAGTGCAGGAATCTCACTAATAAAGCACAGCTTAATAAATCATGTGGAATCTTATTCTGCTCTAACCCCTGGTATCTCCCCGCACCATCTGTTAACATCAAAACTATATGACAAGATATGATATATAATTAATAGGTAAACAACAATCTAATTAAAATGGACAAACTCTGTACTCTCCTCATTGGGGAGCTCTAATTACAGACTAAATTTTAAGCTTGAATTAAATATTTAAGCTGGGAAATTATCTTTCCTTCTCCAGCCCTGAATTCATTAATACAGATATGTGAAGTGACTTCCTGATGGGATCTTAAAAATGCAATTTAGTTTCATCAAAGCAGTTACTAATTGTTAAGTAGCGGTACCTTACCATATGTACACAGAAACCATTAAGAGTGTCGCAAAGTCCCTTTGCGCACTTATTTGCCTCTGATCTTTTTAGATTGCAGATGATGGGAGTTAACTGTTTACTTGTACAAAATGTCACACCCAAATCAATTCTGTGTCACAAGACATCCCCTACTGTCATTTAATAATATTTGATAGAACTGTCATAAGAATAATAAACTTGTTATTGATAGAAATGCCATAATAAATAATTAAGTAATATTCACTCAGTTTCTGCATTACAATAATGATTACTTCCATCACACTGAATAAAAAATAAAACTTATACTCATGTCTAATATTAAACAGTTATAGAACTGCAACTTAAAATAACAAGTACAGTATTATATGTATACAATAATTATGAATGATATGTTCTTGGAACTTGAAACTGACCATACAAATTGATTCTGCAAGCTATCATGACTTCTTTGTCATATTCTTTACCAATAAAGACAAAGAACGAAGCATGTTTCAATCTGACTACAGATATGTAGCACAACACAAATCATTTTCAGATTTGCTAGTTGCTACAATACTTTCATGAAATGTTATCATTGAAATAAAATATGTCGGCGTAGGTACAGATTCTAGCTGAAACACCTTTGCTGAATATACATTTGTTTCATGTTAATAGTCAATAAATATTAAAACAACATATAATTTACTAGAATAAAAAAATACCCTGTTGACCATTTTCAATGAAAAAAACTATCATTGACCAGAGTCAGCATGGAGGCTGTAAAATGAGTAAAACAACATCCGCCATCTTTGTTCATGAGCCAGTGTTAAGCTGTGTTCCTTTCCGAAGAGAAAGACACACTTCACGCTAAGGTTGTCCAGTTTGCTAGGGGACAGAATCAAACCTTGCTTTAGGCCAAATTTCTGAACAGTAATATTGCCTCCACGAATATGTAAGCATTTACATATTCAAAGGAAATATACAGTTTTTGTTTTTAATTTATCAAAGACATTTATGCAGAATAAAAGTTTAGTGGCTCTAAAACTCCTTTTTGCACTTTTTGCCGATACATGGAGCCAAAGCTATGCCAGAGGCATCATTAAGAGAAAACTCACAGTGATTCAGAACCATTCTCATTCTTTTTGTGTGAGTGCCTGTTTATAATTTTGGAACTGATTTAATTAATGTGAACTGAATTTTGTGAATTAATGCTGACAAAGATTTCTTGATGCAGGAGAAAATACCAACATTACAATATACTGTATTTCTGGACTGGCGAAAGTCTTGACAGATTTCAGTGTGGTCATTTTATTACAGACACGGTGCAATCACTTTTTTTCTCGAATTTAAGGTGCTTATTAACCAGAAGATTTATTTATTTATTTATTTATTTTACACATTTCTAAACCAGAAAATAATAAAATTTCTATTTGGTATGCATTATATTATTTCTAAGACGTTACAAGGCATTACATGGTGAGTCTGTTCTGGCAACACAAGTTCACTTCTGACTGCTTTCCCAATACACCGATGCGCCACAGATTGGTGAAAATGTAAGTTGTCATGCTACTTACTTCCAACATGGTGTCCACAAGACTAATAGCAATCCTCCTGTAGTGGGCAGTGATCATAATCAGCCTACTTGTTTTCTTTGATTTCACTGATGAGGGTCTTGGCAGTAAACACTTGGCAGGAAAAAAAACCCAAAAAAACATTTACATATATATCATGACAAAATGTGTGGTATATAGTTTGCAGAATAATTCAAGTGACCTCCAATCCAAGTGAAAAAGTGATGCTTGCTTGCTTGGTCAGGTAATAGGCCAGACATTCATGAAGCTTGTTTTGTTGTTTAACCTCAGTAGAATGTCGTTATTGGAATGATCTACCCAACACTATCAAAACTGTAGCGGTCACTCACCACCATTAACATCTGAGATACCTTAATTCCTCCTCACTGGATTAGCTTCAGGACTCTTTGACTGGAGTTAAACTGGTTTGTGGTTTGTTTATTGTGAATGAGCAGTTTATCTGTTGTGATCCCTTATGAAAAATGCATTTCAGCATTACACTGCATAATGTACACTTTGCATGAAAATGCCATAAATCACTTTAGGGTTAAGGGTATACTTGATTTAATATTACCTTGTTGATTTAACTTGAATGGAAACTTGTAGCGTGCTTTCTGACCTTTTGTCTACTTACAGTCTGGCCAGCGAGAAAAACCATGATCCAGCTGGATACTTGACCCAGCGGCTTTGTCACAAAGACCTGGTGACACCTGAACATTAATCAACAACAAACCCAACTTGGATCAATTGGGCCACCCTCATGTAAATTTTTATTCACTCTTATAGCACAAAAGTGCTATAAGTATGCATTCTTTCAATTTCCCCATCTGTCTTTTTGCACTCAAACACAAACACGCACACACACACTCACACACACACACACACACACACATGCGCGCGCACGCACACACACACACACACGCATATCAGTTTTCACAAGTAGCATGATTTTTCCCCCTGGACCTATCAGGTCCTACGTGCGGCAGCTACTGATTCAGATCTGCCGTTATAATCCAAACAGGATCCGGCAATAATTACGGGAATACTGAGGGACATTAGGAAGACGAGCCACACTCCAACCCACCTCCCATTCCCTTCACAGCGGGTAGCCAGGATGAGCCAGGCATGAAGGCACTCATGGAGTACCCACACATCCTGCAGGTCATCTGTATTCCCCACATGCTATAGGAATATTGATATTGGCAGGAACGGCAGCTAATATTGAGAACGTAATGATGCAATTAAAATAGCTGAATTTTACTATTATTGGCATGTCTTTCCACTTCCCAATTTTAGGAGGCAAATATGATTTAAAACCCATGAACAGAGGTCTAAAATGTTTATGCCTTTTCAATAAATATATTAAGGCATGACTGAATGTTTCTGTTTGTTGGTGTTTGTTCATTTTTTTTGCTGTGTTTTCAAAGACATGGCGATGTACATGAAACTTAATGCAAGCCTGACTCAAACACATCTGTGACAGTTGCAACTGTATCATTTCCTGGATAATTTCAAAACATCCACAAGACATTGAAGCAAAGCCTCTTACATCTGAAAGAAATGCATTTGTGCTGTGGATCAAACAGTCACAGCAAAAGGACTTTCAGCTTTCCCTCCTCAGAGGTAGTGCTCTTTTTATTTGTCAAACCTTACATGACTATTTTTCCCCCTGAATATGAAACAAAAATGCAAATCAAACCAATAATGTTGGTTTATGCTCAGGTTATATACCTTGGAAATAAAAAGAGCCGGCTGCTTTTGAAGCCATATGTTTTTCCTTTGTTCTGAGCGGAGAAGATGGCTTCACGTCACTTATGTTTCTGATTAGCAAAATGATTTATGCCACATTCACTAAAAAATCCAGCCAGCGGATGAGAAAATGCATTGTGACTCGACCAGATGTGCACAATAAAACTGGATTCCCATTGTAATCTCAGGTACTTAGTTTACATGAAGCCAATATAGGACACACTTAGATGTGGCAAAGTCACTCTTTTAAAATTTGACTATAAATGATATGAAATAAATTGTGTGTTTTATGCCGGATGGCATGAGCGGCTTGATAAATTAGGAACAGTTTTGTACCCTGACTTATCTACAAGACAAACCTGGCGGAGATCACAGGGATTAATTGCTTCGGAGGTGTGTAACGCCGCTTCGCCATTCTTCCGCACACACTCCGCGCAGGAACAATGATTAATCACCCTTTAACTATTCTCAGGGGGGATGCTGGAGTTTGCCAAGGCGGGCCTTATCCCAATAAATCCGCGCGCGCAAGTTGGGAGACACTTGCCAGGTACAGGGAACGCAACCTGTCCCCATCCGTTATCAGATTAGGGAGGTGTCAGGGAGCGGGCACGCCACAGCTCTGCTGTTGTTCCTCGCGGCTCCCCGAACGACCGCCCGCTTTCTGCCCAAAATGGCCTCGCATGTGAGCGGTTGACGTGTTCATCATGTAGCCAGGGTGACAGTGCTCTGTTGGGCTTATCCCAAGCGTGTACCGCACCGTGCCTTCGGTCTGCATCGTTCTGTACGTGCGGGGCTGTGTAACCACACCCCTAGCATTCTGTTCTGCAGGCATCATGAACGGAGCTGGGTGTGCAGAGTATGTGGCTGCACGCTGGGCGATCTCCAAAACAGTGGGATGAGCCACAGTGCTGACAAGCCTATCAACAAACTCAATGTCACGGGAAAACCTAGAAGAACTGGGAAGGATTTACATCTGTCAATAAAATTGCTTGTAAGAGTTTTATGGACCTTTCTGACTCTTTCTGGACAGAACTGCCTCTGGCATCTGGAGCAAGAACAAATCAATAGGGGTTAAACCAACTCACTCCCCTGCATTTAATTAAACTCCTTTACCCGCTACAAAGGCAAATGACATTCAATGAAACAAGATTTAAACTTGACGTATGTACCTAAGAGTCAACTGTATGTTCATAAGGTTGTGAGTTATTCTCAAAAACTAATGAAGTTGTTTCAATATCTGGTACATATTATTTGATACAAATGATGTCTTAATGAACAGGAAGCTACTACTCATTGACATAATTCATATTTTGATAATTTGGTGATACTCTGCAGTCTGATGGGTACAATTGTTGTTTAGGAGCACAGCATTTCAGCAGATGCCATAAACCATTGTAACTGGTGGCTACGTTAGTATGTAAACAACATAGGCTGAGCAGATCCTGCATGTAAAAAGTTTGCTAAGTTTGAATTTGACTGAATTCAGGGTTACAACTTTGTCTTCTGCCCTGGAACAACTTACTGAGCTCCCTTTCAGCTATGCAGTGTGTTTTCACCCTGGTCTGGCTGTGTGTGAACCATTCTTCCATGTATTTGTAATGTGATCACCGTTGTAAGTGATGACACTGTCGTTTGTGGTGACAAATATGAATCAATTTAAACAAAATGTTAGACTAGACCCCAGAATAAATGATGCCTTTACTTTGACAGCACACAAGCTATGATATGCCTTATCATCACTATGTGATAAAAGAACAAAGGTGGTTGCTGGCATTTCACAGAGTGACACATGCACAATGTGTCATTTCATTGTTATGTAGATACATATATATTAGAGTTTACTCATCTTTGTTAATTTTAAGTTCGTTCCAGTTAGTTTCAGGAAAGCAACCAAAGCCTGTTTGGTATATACATACACACTGTTGACATTTAGCCTGGTGGAACTTAGGGTAGGGTTAGGCTAATTCATGTAATTAATGTTCAGTAAATTTGCTTAATTCTTCAAGATTTTGAGTGATCATTAAAAAAGTAAAGTGATCTCATGTTTTCAGTTTGAATCTATTGCAGAGTCAAATGCACAACCTGCAATACATTCTAAGTGGCTGCTTGGTAATGATAAATAAGAATCTTTTCATCTTTCAGGTTTGTATGTAAAACCTTAACATGGGAAGCATGAGCAATGATGGTACTATACAAAATTAGAGCAAATAAGTATTTTAGGGTTAAGCATTTTTGCTTTTTTGCATTGCAAAACATATTTAGAATTAATCCCATCACACATAATATGTGTAATGCCTATATAATTAAATGATTTCACAATTTCAATATATTGAGCTTTTTTTTTTGCAGTACCAGTGCAGTAAATATGTGTTATACATGTATATTTCTTAAAACTGTAATACCTGTGTAGAGTCTTGCAATCTTTGTAATTTTTGTGAAAACAGGAGCATTCATTTTCCGAGGCATTCATGCCCAGTGTACCATACACTTAATTAATTTCGTTCATTCTTACATTCTTATCACATTTATATACAGTATGTTCGATGTTTTCAAGAGAAATGTGGTGCACAATTAAATCACAGCAGCAATGTCCAGCCGACATCCTGAGTACAGTGTGTAACCTGATAAACTAAAGCTCTGACCAACAGAAAAACATTAGTTAACCCTGCGACATTCTGTGCAGCACCCAGTCATTTTTACATTTGTGGATCCCTCTCATTTGAATGTGTGACAAACATGGACATTTATGACACATCTCAGAATGTTAACAATGCCAATGTGTTGTTGCACTGCATTAAAAAAAGACATTTTTACACCCAGAGACATATTTTCACATTGCTACAATATGCAATCTGTTGTATTGAAATAAAGTGAAAATACAGGAGAGTGCTCAACAGTGTTAATCAGTATAATTTGTATGTTCATTGAAATAGGGGTGGGGGGTGGGGGGAATGTGATGCTAGACCTGTTTTTAAAAAGCCATGATTACAAGCTTTGACTTACCCATTTCAGATATAACACAATCCATGTCTTTCTCTCTTTCATCACGTAACAGGTTTAAAGAAAATAATTCAAAGCAAGTGAAAATAAAAGAAATTAAGACAGCTATACGATCCATCACCATATGGTTTTGGTTATCTCAGGCTTTCAAGGTTTTTTTATGTCTTTTTTTCCCTTTTTCACTCAGCTACTTAATTCCAGTACCTCCTTTTGTCCTCTATCTGAATAACAACAATCCAAACTTGATTACCTCCTACTCTGTCATTACCTAATAAGATTCTATGCACAGCAGCAACGTGGAGTTTTCCGAATTGGAGCCAGGTTCTTGGCGTGATGATTGCACCTTGTGCCGAGGCCTGTTTGCTCAACACTTCTCAGCTTCGAGGGCCGTTTCGCCTCATTCAGGCACAGGTGGCGAATGTGCTGGAGGTCGGTTTCTTTAAGTACTGTAACTGTTAATTAACATTTGAATCGTTTTCTTTATAAAACGCAGAATGCCGAAGTCTGACTCGTGCTGTGTGATGTTGTCGAGCTGCTTAGGATTTTCTTCTTCTCAGGTTTCAGCTTTTTATGCTCTCTTTGTGCATTAATAATCTGCACAAACTGCTAAAACTTTTGAAAGACAAAGTGACAATATTTCCCAAAAAAAAAAAAAAAACTTTGTGTCAATTAGCTGGTTAGAGAGTAGATGCATAAATTATTAAAATATTTTATTTAAATACAAAATAGCATTTCTATTGATTAAATAGTCAATATTGCAACATTACAAGCAATATAATCACAATGTACTCAAATTTATGGTGTAGGGACAAACCGTTTTTAAACAAACATTCCAATTTATTGTTGGTCTACTGCATTGCCCTTCACTTGGGTGAACACTTCCAAGAGGGTAACGTATTGAAGAGTGACGAAATGTTCTACTGCAGGTTAGGGAGTATTCTAGACAATCACAGTAATGTGGCCTCAGCTTAATGGACTACT
Organism: Anguilla rostrata; assembly: GCF_018555375.3. Classification (NCBI taxonomy): domain Eukaryota; kingdom Metazoa; phylum Chordata; class Actinopteri; order Anguilliformes; family Anguillidae; genus Anguilla; species Anguilla rostrata. The sequence continues at coordinate 63,889,317 of NC_057933.1, forward strand.
TTCTTTGCCCATCACTTTTCTTTAATGGTATGAAATACAGAAATTCCGATAATTTCACAGGCAGAAGAAAAGCCTTCCCATTTTTGAAGGTGCTGGCAGGGACGTTAGTTAGAATCTGAGTTCCACACTCGTAAAAATACCGTCATTGTTAGAATGTTCTTGTGATCTGCACAGCTGTATCTGTCATTCCTCATGTCTAAATTGACATGACAGAAGTCTGTATACACTAAATATGTATATTGCATAAAAATGTGTGTAGGTGATAATGGAAAACACGAGGAGACATGCTGATTTACATACAGCAGCAGAATGGAAGTGAAGCCTAGAGAGCACTTAGTTCAGAAGATATTTTCCTCTGTTTAACTGCAGGAAAAAACTGTGATTCAAAACAACCAAAAATAAAATATGTACTTGGGTACAATTTCAGGGATTCGCAAAGCAAATAATTGAATTACGATTGATGTGCACAATATATAAATTTCTAAATAAAGAAGTTACACTTTTCTACATTTTTAGGTGGTCATACTGCATATTCAACATATCTGAAGGTTCTAAGCTGCATTCTAAAAGAAAAAGTAAATTATTTAAGCTCATCTTTATGAAAGAAATTGGAGATGTGATGTTTTCCATGTCTTCTTTGACCAACAGATGTGGTACTGTATATCTATAAGGGGGACGGAGGACTAACTGAGAGAACTAAGGGTTTTGTTACACAAAGAAATTTCCATGCAACGTGTTGCCTCTGATGTCATTTTCATTTACCGTTCTAAATAAATCTCATTAAGTATTGCACCAATACATTCTAATGGTATTTATTGTAATATTGTAGTTTATTGTATTGTAACGCAATTTACAGTTGATAGGGGAGGGCAAGAAAATAACTAATGGTTTTCTTATTTGACTCAATTCTGAAAATATTACTAGATGTAGATTAATATATTTTTAATACAAACAACATACATCCCTTGGGTATGATTATACACCACAATGACATTTATGGGACATAACCATTCATGAGCAATCTGACTGAAACTACAGAGAGTGAAATGTTACATTTAACCCCGAGGTTGAGGGTTAAAACAAACACAGTGCACAGTGCGCTAACAGTCTTAATAGCTTTAAAAGTTAGCACAAAGTAAGGCAATTCAATATAGTTCCATGTTACATGATACAGTCTTTAATTTATTTTTGATTACATTTATATATTTTCGTGGTCTACCTATATCGGTGAAAATCTATCACAAGACTGTACAGTATTTTCCGGTTCCCATCTAATGTCTGTTCGATCCAAACAGCTGTATCAGTCGATGTTACATGTTACCACGTAGCTTGAAGTTAAAGTTGAGTTAAATATGTTTACAAAGATCTGGTCGGAGTTGAAAAAATCCAATCAATTGTTTAAGTAATAGTCTACTGACAACAGGCTAACAACCCTGTTCAGTTTAACCCTGCAGCGAGTGTGTCTGCACTTTTGCCTGGCTAGCAATCCCAGCAAGCTAGCAGGCTATATCAACACTATGCAATCTGTTAGTCACTAAAAGACTTTTTACGATTACTTACATTTAGAAAAATGAATGAATGCCTTTTTCAAGTGTAACAAGGTGCTATAAAACTTAACCTTTACAAAGACAAAAGAAGCAACCCAAATTACAAATATTGAAAAACAAGACCATATAGAAAAATATGCCTGTCACATGAAGTAGTTTGAACACCCGGTATAAAACAGGTATAAACACACTTGATGAAAAGTTGACTAACATTGTTAATTAATGTTGAATATTATGCATCTTATTTTCTGCCATGGGGAAAAACACATAGAAACGCACACATGTGCTATTAAACTGGTCTATGGAAACATTGCATTTGTTGACAAACCAAAATAATTCCATGGTATATTGTCAAGATTTGAAGATTAATCTGTTTAAACCACTGAAAATCACACCCTTTCCCCTGCCTAGTTAAACTGCTATTCTTGCATCTTTATCAAGTTTTATGCGTTGGCTTGCCCCTCAAGACACCTTATTCCTGTGTCCCTGCAGACAAGTGTGGAGGAGCACTCTTGCTTAGGCCTTGCTACTTTGGAACAGCCCGGGGCTTTCCTGAAAACTCCCCCCCACACATCTCATCCACACGCCAGCAGTGTGGGCTGCACAAACCCTGGTGCATGAATCTGGGCCCAGTATCATAGAACAGCATGGACCTTTCTTGAGAATTGCTCTCCCACATGAAACATTGTTGGTCCAAGAATTGACTGAAGGAACAATTTCCCAGGAACGCCCACAGTACCGTATTCATTTCCCCAAAGGGAACAACACCATCTCATTCCAACGCACTACCACTACAATGCATGAAAATACTGATTTTTTTATTATAGTGTGCTGTCATCAATATGACACTCTTAAGAAAGGAATTGCTATAGATTTCTTCATTACAGATAAGTAATGCAAATCACAACTGCACAGGGTGAAATGGAATGAGAACAAAAGCAATGATGAAATGACAAATAATGCATAACTCGAAGTGACAGTAAAACATCAACTGAACAGGCGCTGTGTTCATAGAGGCTGTGATATTAATATTCATATTGTTTCTGTGCTGAGGGACACTATAATACCATTCATTTTAGGATATAGTCAGCTGGTTCAGCTACATTTCTCATCCAGTATGGGCTCAATCCAAACTCCCCAAAAGCATGCCCTAGTCAATAAGACATAATTTCATGTTGCACTATCAAAGCACTGCCATCCAGTCCTCCCTCATTAAGTTTTTATTTTCCTACTACACTAGTGAAAGTCAGTTTGTATTGGCTGATGGCTGATGTGCAGGTGATTGTAACTGAAATAAAAACCAAAGCATTTTAGCTTATACTGTTGACTTTACTTACCTGTCCAAGTTCTATTTTTAGCGCTATGCTCTATTTTGTCATCCTGCAATTATTGTGCCATGCTATAACTTGTATTCTGTGTTATGTTAGCACTAGATAGTTGAGGATTTAATAGTTTTTCAACAAATAATAAGACGTACAGTGCCATCAAAATTATTGGCACATAAAGATGATCAAAAAGTGCATTAAAATAAACAACATTGGAACTAAGCTAAATTCTGTACTCAAAAATGTGAAAATTATATTAATTTGTTTTGTTTTTACATTTTTTTATAAAAACGATACGTGACAATTTATCGTGATGAGGTGCTTTACAGATTTTTGGCCAAAATGTATTGGTCCTTGATGGGGTTCATGATTCTATTGACTTGATGAAATAATTGAATATAATGAAGGCTGGGATTTCATGATGTCATAGGGTGCTTGTCACGGAAGTTGCTAATTTCCACCATTTTAGTGATTCCATGATTTTTGGGCAGTTTTGGGTGGTAACCTATCAAACTTAACATAGCCTATATAGTATTTGTATACAATAAGTGTTCTTAACATTAGTGTACTAAGTGGCTAATGTTGCAATCTTCGGCTATATTTAGCAGTATGTCATTATTTTCAATGATTTTCCTTGTATTCTATTGATTTGTCAGTGCCATTTCTTTTTGACTGTAGGCTATACTCTTTTGACCTTGTAGTTAGATTAACTGACCGACATAGCATTGTAATGAAGCTTAACTTATGCAACCCCCAGTATTCAAACTAAACTTATGCTATTGCTAGAAAATGAGATACTGTACATTTATAAATGGTGTAGGGAATATACATTATCAAACAATTGACACAACACTTTCGTTTATGTCCAGCCCCTTGGAAAAAAAAATTGATAACCAGCTAGCTCGATGTAGCATTCATTGTAAAAGTGATGCTACCTGACTGGTTAGTTAGCTAGGCTACACTAATGTTATTAATAATAAGTAATAATAAAATTGTTAGCAATTTACAACAAGCTGCGGTAGCCTACAAATTACAATCCTGGTGGGATTGTTGGTGGCACCTTTAGTAGAAGTACCCACAGCTGTGGAAGAAGAGTGAGACCAGCATGAGGGAAAGAAGTGGATGCAGGAGCTGGAACGAGAGAAGAGAGCGTGAGATGTTTCGGTGAGGCTGGGCCCTGGACGCTTACAGGGGAAAATAAAGAGAATGTGTTTGGCAGCAGGTGCTGCAGTTTATCACAAAACCAGCGATGATTAGAAGTGACAACCAGCATCACCACAAATGATTAATTAGTCTTTTACTCGGCTCCTCAGCATCCTCAGGGCCACAATCAATTATTTACCAAAACTCTGTCTCTTGAAATCATTAATTCTTCTGTGTGCAGCCAAACACCACTCCCCTCTAATGGGAAACTTGGTTGAATCTAAGACTGAACTTTGAAAAAATAAATTCTGCTTAACTGAATTCAGTTTGTTTCCAAAACATAATGCATTTTAACATAAAGTGAGGTGGCGGTTTTGCTCAATCAGATGCTGCTGGAGATAGAAATGCAATGGCAAACTCAGATCTGAGAGGGGAATTCATGAGATATTAGTAAGGTGGGGAGGGGGGGTAGTCTGGAGATCATGAGGTCAGAATTTGTATTACAATTATATTACAATAGCAATCCATTATCATTTATTTTGTGTGGGTCTGCCTATCCCACAATAAACTCTTCAGCTCCCTTTGTTGACTATGCTGCTCTAGTGTCTATACCCTTAGCTTCCTTTATGCACCAAACCAATATGCTGGCATCCTCAAATCCCTCATATACGCACACAACAATATTCCTATATAGCTACACCATACTACCTCTCCACTAGTATATGCACTTGCAACCACAGTTCCCCTATATCTCTACCACCACATAGACTAGAGACACATTGCTCCAGAGCAGAGCCAGGATTGAAGGACAAAGTGGAATTTCAAAATTAAGTGGAAAAAATGTACTTTATGTTTACCACTATGACAAGTAAGAGTACCCATTTTTGTTTATTTTTGCACAAATAAATGTGCACTCCTTTCCAAATCTAATATAATGAGTAATTATTTTAGTTTACTAGAAAAAAAGTCTAGTAATATATATACATATATATTATTATTTTTCTTGATGTTCATTGACTATGGTAAGGCGTTACATAATATTGTCATAATGGAGTATCAGAGTGTTGTGAAAAGGAAAGATGTGCTGTGTCAAAGATAGGAAGAAATGGCTTGGTGTCTGACAAGAGTTATATCTTGGGAGAGGGGCATGACATTGGAAGGATTTTGAAGGATTGAAAAAAGTTTTGGTTTGCATAGCATTGTCATTGACTCCAGTTAGCTAATCCACTGTGTAACCTTGATTTGGAGGTTCCCTAATTAGAGTCATGGTCTTAAGGTCCATCCTCCTCTGGTCCAGATCTGTACCACCCCAATATATTCACTATCACACTGTTCACTCATGCCAGCAACCAGAGCACCTTGCGTACATATTATGTGCAACCCCATTGTAATAATGCATACAATTATTACATATTGAAGGATACCTAGAAGCACTCCTTAGTATATATTCCTACGGGCACACCTGCTCCTGGTATCCATAATTACAGCTACACTGCCCCTGGTATCCATAACTACAAGTACACTGCCCCTGGTATACATAATTACAAATACACTGCCACTAAGATACATACCTGAGCACTGCCCCTGACATATCTACATATATATACCTTCTGTTCTTCACATTTACATTGTCAGATCCACACCCACTAACTCATCATCTTCCCTCAACCCCTTAAGTTTCAGTAACATACATAATTTTTTCATTAACAACAACTTTCATAAATCCAATGTTGCTGTCTTCCCTTAGTGTTGCTGAACATTAACTTGTAGTTGCTGTCTTGGACGCAGCAGTGCAACACTGAACCACAAATGTGAAAATAAGCACAGGCATGATCTTAAACCCATTTGATAGTTTAAATATAATTCTCTCTGACATTAATTCTGAAAAATTTGGGTCTCATCTATCATTAACACAGTATTGCTTTAGGTTTAAGAAACCACACTTTATTTATTGCTGCAAGAATGCTTCCTTACTTATAAATACAAAGCATATACAATGTGCTCACTTCCTATTATTAATTATGGAAATAACACAACAAAAGCATATCCTAAATCCATTACTGTAGTGAGCTAGCCCTGTCTCAATAAATCAGCATCTACAATCAAAATAGAAATAATTTTTTATGCATAATGTATGTGCTTGTTGCCACAACATCTGTTCATTATGCAGAGTAATGCATTCTTGTAGTTTTTAAAAACTTCAGTCCTATAAAATAATCATAATGAATGCTTCATTACAGAGCAAAGATTGGAAGACAGAAAAGCATTTTACATTTCCTGATTTACTGTTTCCCCTGATTTTTATAGTTGACAACAATTTTCACAAGTTTTAAATTATATGTGTTGAGGAACAACTTGGAGACCTTTGTTTTCTAATGAATTATGCGTTTCATAAATTACATATTGAAATGTACCAGGTGTAAGATATGTTCTAATCCTGTGAATGTTGAACACCTAGCTACCTGTAAAAAGTGGAAGAAAATCTTTCAAATGTCGAATGTGCAGACACATTAGTACTATATGAATGCATTTTTTTATGTGAAAGATTTAAGTGTAAAAGCACTTACATTTTGCCTCCAAGCAAACTGCAGAAAACATCTGTACCACATAAAAGTAATATGACAGCTCACACAAAATATCTACAACTACACATTTGAAGTCTTGTTGAGGTGGGCATTGTGGCAAATTGAGTTGGCACCACGATGCTCTTGTAGCAAAAAGGAAAAAAGGTCACAGTTTAGAAATAGCATGCCAGTTAAAAGGATAAGCATACCTTAGACTGAACACTCAAGATAACAAGATCTCCTCAGTGATAAATATGGTGCACACACTGTTGACTGCAAAAAAGTTTTTTTTTTAATTCTACATTTTAAACACTATGTTGCATTTTGAGCAAAATAAATAAATAAAAAACAAAGACTTGAAAAAGCTGTGGCTATCAATGTACTTTTTGTCATAAGAGATCCGGTTTTTCTTATCAAAAATAAAAAACATAACATTTGTGAAAATATAATAGGGCCCTTTATGTATTCAATAAAAGAAAGGATGCAAAAATAATACATTTTTACATTTCTGTAATGTGAGCTGCTGCTTGTATTGAATGGTCTCAACCAGCCTGGTGAAACAAGGCACAGTAAACAAACAAGACAGAAGTTGGAAACATTCAGTTTGAAACATTCCGTTAATGCATTGCATCACCAAGGGACACATCCTCTGTCAGCTTGAGATGCATGCCATTTCCCAGAACTGAACATGACACATACATCATCAGAATTCTCTCTTCTGTAGTAAAATTCTTATTTGTATGATCTTCATCATGTCACATGACAATACGCTAAATGGCCCAAATAGGAACAATAATGTATTGATAAGAACTTTTGGCACCAAATTCGCACAGCAATCTGTTAAAATGTTGGAAAATATGTTTGCAGTAAGTGAATTTTCATTTATTATCTGAACAAATTCTGATTTTAGTTTGTTGCCAAATATTGTTGTGCAAGAAAGAAAACATCACATTCTGATATCCTTTATGCCCCTGTAAGTCAATGTGATTAATATGTAAGTGAATCTGACAGTAGTAAAACATTCCATTGTATATGTAACAGAAACCAGTGTCATTCTGTTCCATTATATTAACTACCCATTAACTACCCTTCAATTAACTACCCAGCATGTGTTTCATTGCTACCTTAATAATCATTAATCATTTTTTTCCTTGAAGGAAATGGGGTTGTCCTTTATTTTCCATTCAGATGTGTCACCAAAATTGCTTTTGAATTAAACACCATATAGACCTCAGTTTGAGCAAATGAAAAAATGAATATAATGTGTTCTTTATTTTGAATATGAGTAAGTCAATGTACATAATATTGCTAGTGCAATTCCTCCCTCCTTTAATAATCATAAAATAGCCTAAGAGGTGGGTTTAATTTCCTTGTCTGACTCATGTGAAAGTACAGTCATACCCTATAACAATATGGCAACTACAAAATAATAATCTCAAAATTAGGTTATAAATAATGCACAGCATGTCATGAAGATGAATTAATAATTCAGTAGATAAATAATTTACTAAATAATCAAATAAATAAATAATGAAAGCCATAAATAACGCATTAGATAAATAATTTGCAAAAACAAGTTCACAGAAACAAATAGTACAGCTATAGGACTAATCAGACTTTCTATAGTTTCGATATAGCAGCAAAAACATGTCCATGTCAGCAGTAAACTTAATCATTATTTCCATGAACGTGACATTATAGACAAGAATACATTTTTGATTTTGAAATATTGTCTTAGTATATTTTCTCATTAATAATTTAGACAAGTCTGTTTATGTATCCTGTATTCAATTTCATTATTTATTTGCTTTTATGACTTATTTATTTTTCAACAATGTAGTGCAGATAACAGAATAAATGAAATATTCCAAATATTACCTATCATGTGCACATGAATATGCCTGCAGACTAGAAGTGATGTCACATCAAAAAGTATAACTAAACCTTGTTTTTAAAAGGGAGTTTTTAATGAAAATGCATGGTAGACTCCACTTTAAGATTATGTGGTCATTCCATTGTAAGGTGTCCATGTCAACCCTCTGATGACAAGCGCTCTTTATTTTTGACAGGCTCTATTCACCATTAAATCCATCCATCCATTCATTATCGATACCCGTTTCTCCTGGTCAGGATCGTGGGGGTTGCTGGACCCTATCCCAGCATGCATTCTGTGAGAGGCAGGAATACACCCTGGACAGGTTGCCAATCTATCACAGGACACACACACACACACACACAATTCATGCACCATTCACTCACACACTCATACCTATGGGCAATTGCGAGTCTCCAAATAGCCTACCTGTCTTTGGACTATGGGAGGAAACCGGAGTACCCAGAAGAAACCCACACGGACACGGGGAGAACATGCAAACTCCACACAGAAAGGCCCAGGCTTCGTGCTGTGAAGTTACAGTGCTACCCATTGCACCACCCTGCCACCCCATTGCTGTTAAATGACAGGCAAAAATCAATTGCATGTTACTGTTCCAGCCACAGTGCAGCGGAGTGGTACTTCAGTCAATGAAACAGGCTTTAAACTTGTAGGATTCCCAGCAAGGCGCGTAACTTATTTCAAAATATCATTGAATATACTTTTATTATTATAATATACTGTAAACTTTGTAATTTGCCCTGGATATAGGGATTCAAGGCATTTCTGAATGAAGTCCTAATTTTAGATTTTTTGAGATATCTTCCAGTGTTAAATATTGTTGAAATATAATGACATCATGAAAAGCCTACACTGTACATTGTGAGGAGCTCTGAACAAGTACACTCACAGCAAAGCAAGAGAACTAACCATTATGGTTATATATTTACTTTGGAGAGACACTATTATGTTTGCCTATATCAAAGATGGTTGAGTCCAGAGATGGGAATGTGGGGCCTCCACAGTCTGAGGGTGTGGAGTGTTGGCCTTCAGAAATGCCACGTTAGCATGCCTGTGACTTAAACCAATTACAAATATCACAATATTTTCTGAATATCTTTCTGTTCAAAAAGCATATTGATTTGAATATAAGTCTTGTGACTCAACTGTTGCAGTTAGAATATGTCGAAATTTAAACGGTTCCCTCTATAAAGTCATTAAAATACATTCAACGCGTCCCAGTGCTCACCACATTGCGGATCCTAAAAGCACCAAACACAAAGATTAATTAAAAAAAAAAAAACATGAATTTACAATGGACACACAAACCGTTTCATTAGCAGCCAGTGTGGAGAGGCGGGAATGCCAAGAAAATATTTATGAGGGTCCAGGATGGACAGTGCTTAAGATAAAAAAAAGTCTAAAAATGTGCAACAGACAAAACCAGCAGATCTGGAATGGTGGAGTCTAATGAAGCCAGCTGGTCAGAGTCCAGACAAGTGGAGGGGGGGGGGGGGATAACGACGGGAAATGGAGCGGGGAATGGGGGGTTGGGGGGGGGGCTTGTTGGGGGGTGGGTGGTTGTGCAGAGTGGGAGACATGCAGGATGTATGGCTGCAGAGATGCTGTATTGTATCAGGAGGTACCAGTATGGGTATTCCGTCCAATGTGTGGAAAGCCCAGCACCATGCCAAATACTACACGTCTGCTAATCAAGCAGCAAGGCACTTACTAATGGATGGAATTTTTTTTGGTTTTGCATCCACCAAGTTGTGAGAACAGAATTCTGTTGAATGAAGACATTTTTGGAGGAGGGAGATTAATTCAGTATGTATTCCTTCCCCAAATGTGCCGTGACATTTTTGTATTTGTCTTTCATTGCCGCTGTCCAAAAACTATTGTTCTAGAATATTATATCAACAAAAACATCTAGACTCATTATATTGTTAGCATTGCTTATATTGTCAAATATTTGAACACTGCTGAAGAGCACCTGAAGAGCTGTTCTTGGAATAATCATCAGTAATTGATCATACTATTATCATTCAATTGGAGCTTGAAATTAAAGCTCTTAGAAAAAAAGTTACAAAACTTAGTTTGTCACGTATCAGATTATCGTTAAACACCTTGAGTCAAAGTCATGACAAAATGACTTTTTTTAACCAGATGAAATGCCAGATTCTCTTGAAGGGCACATTGGCAAGGTGCACCCACCTCTGGTTCCCATAGCAATGAAATTCAAACAAAGCAAATTCACCACGGTTTGTCAGATATAAATTAAACAGCACATGAAAATATCTATTTTCACACCTTGCAAATGACGTGTCCTCAGATTACCTTTCACTTGCCCTAATGTTACTGCGGTGAATGGGCTGAGCCATTTGTATGAGTAGAGCCTTTTCATAGGAGGTCAAATTTATTTAGGATGCCTCTATACCCTTCGATTCCAATGAAACAGTTTCCTTTACACATTGCCTTTTCGCTGATCTCCAAGTGTTACCATATTATGCATTGTATAAATAACAGGAGTGCATGTATGACCTGGCACAGAAAATTTCAGTTGACCCATTGTTTACATCAAATAGAAAGGACAGATGTTCATGGAACAGTCAACAAAACATTGGCGATCACTTTAAACTATAAATAAATAAATAAATAAATAAATAAATAAATGAATCTTCTTTCAGATTTATTTTAGATCATCACATGCAAGTGCCATGATGATGGCACTTCAGATAACATTAATCTGGAAGCCTATTTTCTGATCATTTGTCCATTTCATGATCTGTATGAGCATTTAGGACCCTGCATGAAACAAAAAACATTTTTGTTTTATGTTGTTAATTCAATGGAGTGGCATGCCCTGGTTTCAAAGGCAATAAATAAATAAATAAATAAATACTGTGCTGTGAAAAAGTATTTGCCTCTTTCATATTTCCTCTATTAATGCATATTTGTCACACTGAATGGTTTCAGATCTTTGTAATATTAGATAAAGGGAAACTGAGTAAACACAAAACACATTTTTAAATTATTATTTCATTTATTTAATGAAAAACATTTTCAAATGCCTGTATCACCCATGTGAAAAAGTAATTACTTTTTCACATTGGGCAAATACTTTTTCACGGCACTGTAAATAAATAAATAAATAAATAAATAAATAAATGAATCATTTTATATACATTTCCCACTAAAGTTGCAAGTGTTAGTCCAGCTTCAACAGAGTCTATGTATTCTCTATCGGCTTATTTAATACTGAATGTTTTCATTTGTATTTTATAAATTAATGCACATTTTTAAAGAAAGGTATCAAAATGATGCGAGTCAAATAATGCGAGTCCTGAATGTGACTGAGCCTGTATACTGGCAAAAATACAAATGTCTCAAGTGATAAGAAGCTATGCTCAAAATGGAGTTCCCAAGGCCATAAATGCCTAAATTGAAATTTTATTTCCCAAAGCCACAGTACACTTCTCAGAGCACAGTTTAAGCAGTTCAATAAACACATTTAACCCTAAACATGCCAGCACTAACAAAACAACATCAGATCAAGAAAAAAGCAAATACAAATAATATTATCAATCTATTACATGTTCTGGACAGCATTTGTTTCTATATTAGGCCCACATCATAGTTTGTACCTTTTACATTTTAATTCATGTACTGGAACTGGATTAAAATTACGTGAGTGGTACATACACATGGTATATGTGTAGATGGGAGAACGAGGGGTATGTACTGTATATTCACGTGTGCTTGCCCACTCCACAGTGATTTTCAGCCAATTTGCTGCACCAGAGTCTTCATTTTCACATTATAATTTATTCTCTTCAAACACAATTCTTCCCTTTAAACTTCCTGCATTAAGAAACATTAACATATGGGCTCATGTTTTAAAATTCAGTTTGCAATCATGGGTTGTCTATTTCAGAAACATTTTCGAAAATGTATGAATTTATTTAGCAAAGAGTGGCCCTCCTGGGGTTTTTGTAGTAAACATTTGGAACTCATTATTAGCTAAAATAAATTGAAAAAAAAAAATGTACAAAAAAGGTTGGTGGTGGTGGGGGGAATCAGTTTTTGCTCTCCTCTTTCTCCCTCCTGTGCTGTGATACCCAGTCATGAGCATCAGCTACAAAAACTGTAGTGGGGTTTTAGGTATTCTTTTATTCTGGTAGTCATCTCATCATATACAGCTGTCTGATTACAGATCTGCGAGAGATCAACATTAACATAGGACTGGTTCTGAAGCAGGTTACCCAGGCATACCACAGTCTTTTACGACACTTTGTCTATAGTTTGGAAGTTCTGAATTATTTTCCCTCCCACCCCGTATTTGCAAAATGTTTATATATATGTATATATACCTCATTACTTTCATTTCTATTATGAAGTAGCTAGTTGTAAGCTGTAGTTTCATTTACTCAGTTTACAATGATAATAGCTAGCAGCTAGCTAATGAATGAATGAAATCGCCTGCCTTGGACGGAATTTGTCTTCAATGTGGTGTATGACTGCTGCATGAATCCTAAATCTTAATATGCATGGTTGTAAGCTTTTGTAAATACTAGTAACAATAGTATTCTATTATTGTCTATTATCTATCAGCAGTGCAGCATAGGGTATGCTACACTGCAACAACATTGGCGGGAGCGTGATAAGCACATTTGTTACAATGTATCGTGCCTGACGAAAACAAGGTGAGCGTGTCACACTTGTAGTACATCCTGATAAAGGGCTCACGCTGCTGACACAGGGCCTTGCATATCTCCCAGACGGCCCTCTACATGGTCAACATTAATGTTTGCTCCCTGTTGCCACAGCAGTGATGTTAAAAGAGGCAGTATATTGGAATAAACAAACAGTAATTCCAGTTTATAAATTAATTTGAAAACACACACGATATTTTAAACATACTGTATTTAAAATAAAAATAATATGTTTATATTGATTTAACATTATGAGTAAATCAATTTGGTAGGCCCCACATGTGTGTTTCCCTTAATCAAATAATCCTGTTACAGGCCACTAAAATAATCAGCCATTTGTGAATTAATATAAGACATCCACATTTTACTCATGTGGAAGATATCAGAATACATGTTATCAGTATAGCATGTAAAATAATAGAGCAAAGATTTTTAAAAATGATACTATTTTTGACAACATCTGTCTGCTTAGCCCAGAACGAATATGGCCCAACCCAACATGATGTTAAATGGCTTTCAAAATCATAGAGATGGATTCACCAAATGCATTTAAGACTGTTTAAGGGCATATGCAATTCCATCAAACCATGACAAACCTTCCCAGATTAATCTGGCATCATATCTCAAGTTCTGTTTTGCTCAACATATGACAATACCGAGGTGGAAGTGAAAGGTTCCTGCCAATGAAAATTAGTTTTCATTAAGTGATTGGCAATGTGCATTGCTTATGGTTGGTCTGTTAATATAAGTCAGAACTGCCTTTTCATGCCTGTTGTTTGAGTTTTAAATTTCTAGAATTTAAAATTCAACCAGGTGCAAGCTGCAGTGCATGTATGGGTACTATGCCATCTGCTAAAATATTGAGCCTCTTAATCATCAGTCAACACATGAAAATACAGAACACTGCCAAATACAAGAATTATTAAATTATTGTGTGGAATACTGTAACTCAATAACATTGTAATAGTAAATTATATTATTAACTGTTGAAAAAGCATTTCTTTTGCACAACATAAATGACTTATCCATGTTTGCTTCCCTCTACTATTACATAAAAAATCATTTTCTAATTACCATATGGGCCAAATTTTAGAGAGACATGACTACATTAGATAATTGCTTCATGTCTAAAATGTTGCATAAATGAAGTATAATGATGTTCCTCAATTAAGGTGACTAAGTTACAATTGTATAATTTGTATTAATTGTATAAAAATAGTGACAATTGTAAAGTTGGAGACAGATAAACACATTTTATTTTTCAGTGGGCATGCATAATTTTAAATGTACACCTTTTCATTAGATTTAAGTTTGTTTGATAGAATCTGCACGAATCGATTGAGTTCAAATTCCCTTAAAGTGAACATTATATCCAGCCTTTCTTAAAAAATTCCACAGGCACAAATCCTGGTTTTTATTATCATATGGTTCCACTTCCACTAGTGATAAAGATCCCCAAAAACCACACATTCCCATCACAAAATATTGAAGGCTCATTATGAAGCAAATTAAAATAGAATAATAATGACAAGTTTCAACAATCAGTGATATCATCATAGCTTCATACAGTGAGGTCTCACTTGCCCGTGGTAAATTTCCACATTGTGACAGTGATTCTATATAATGCACCCTCCATTCAAACTCCCAGGCTACAGGCTGGCTGCTGAGCCTTCATTTCAGTTAGTTATTTCAGAAGTTGCAAGAAGCTTCCTAAACTTCCACAGCAAACATAATGAATGGTGTCATGTTTGTCTGCTCACACACACCACAGAATTCAACTGGATGTCTTTGACTGGATACCCAATGAAACTGGCGTGCACATTAATCAATTTACCATGTGACTGTACATTTACCTTTTCTGCAGAACACCAGATTACAGAGCACTTGCCTGCCATTGACTTTGTTCCAAAACACTTTCTTTTCAGTCGGTACTTTCATTGCAAATCTGGCATTTAACCAAGACAGAGGGCCTGTTTGGGGGTGTGAAATGATGGTGCAATGCATATACAAGGTCTATGTAGTGTTGGTATTTTTAAACAGTGAAATGGGGAAAAAATGACAGTTGTACGGTACAATGTGTGGTAACCCCTAGAATTGTATTCACACACTTTAATATATGGTCCAGTTTCAACTACTACCCTGGAACATGCCAAGAGTCACCTGCTGCATCATTAATTAGGGCGAAATCCTTAAAGGTGTGGATGAATGCGTGAATGGGCTGACCGGGAGCAGTTCTTTTCAGTCTTTGGTTTCCTGGCTTAAGCGTGCAATTTAAAAACTGTTGCTGCTGCTGGGGCTGACCGGCGCCTGTTCCTACAAACACAGCAATGCAACCTTGCAGAGCATACAAGCACAGCAATACAACCTTGCAGAGCATACAAGCACAGCAATACAACCTTGCAAAGGGTCATCAGTTCAAGTGAACATTCAGAATGCTTTAATGTATGGCTACACATGCACATTTATTTAGTTTACAAATAATTTGCTCCTTTAACAATACAGTGGTAGACACATTGACCGTAATACACTGAAGATGTTGACGTTCATGTGTGGGTCATATCTGGGTCATGCTATCCGCGTAGTCTGTAGACTATACATTCCAAATGGGGGAGCCAAGAAAAACTGTAACTACACCACACCTCATGAGTGCCATTTGGAAATATTATGGGTTCTATGCCATTGGAGATATAACCATTGGACAAAGTTGTCTGCAATGTCTGCAAGTGGCAACTTCCCTAAAACCCCTCCAAAGGTTGATACGTTTTCCTCTTCAAAGATTGGTCAGTTCTGTTTAGTTTAAGCCATGCCATTATTTATTGTGAATTAATTATTTTAATTTTGTGTATAATTTTGTTTTTTGTTTGAACCACAGTTCTACTGAGTCATGTTATTGGTATAAACACCATCATTGCCATTGCTGTGACCTTACCTGGTTTCATTCTGTTTAATAAAACATCAAGATACTGTTGTCATTATTTCTTAGTTATAGCATAGTGCATTTAAGCTATCAAGGTACACGTTTAATCAGAAATTAAAACTGTGCCACAATAATGATACATAAAATTGAACAAATTCAAACTCAGTTTTTTGGAACAAGTGACAGTCGTACTCTCCACCTCCTGCAGAAGTCCATCAGTTTCTTTTTGGGAGAATCATCTTCTGATGAGTACATCCTCATCTTCCATTGCATTGGTAAACCATGGACATCGGTAAAGCATACAGTGCTTAAAGTAATAATCTCGAAGATTTTCATTTAAATAAATGTCTGTTAAGTCACTGTCTATTGCCAAATTAGGTACCACAATGGTGATTGAGCCTATTGTTATATTAATTTATGATTATGAACTGGGTGTCTGTGGCGACATTCTTGGGAAGAATCACAGGCAGCGCACAGTTAGTGACGCATTTTCCATCACTCAGCAGTAGTTGGTCCGCCAGAGCGGGTAGGCGGAGCTAACGCAACAGGCTCGCTCTTCAACTCACTTGTGTGTGAGCGGCGTACTGTTTTTCCCGGTCTCTGCTAGCGTTGCGACTGCGAGTAAACGGTTACTATGGCCGAACAAACAAAGAAAAGATCGATGACTACAGGCAATGAAACTTCAAAAACAAGTGCATATCCAAAGAAAAGAAACAACCAGAGTTACCATTGGCCTTGCCTTGCCAAGGTAGAGAGCATTGAAAGAAGAAAAGGGACTGAGGGGAGATACAGATGTGGCTCTCTTTCTCTTGGACTGGTAGGTACCACTAACGTTTATAAATATGAAATCTACTCTACCTAAATTGTGGACCATTGTTTTTAGGTAGTCCCCAGGTGGAATTGCAGATTGCCTTTTTGTTCGTTATTAGGTTTGAAAACAACAAATGGGACCGTTTCGGGGCTAATTTATTTTCTATGTTAGTGAGCTAGCTACCAGACCATGTCAAGAAAGGCAACATGAGTTTAGACAACATTGTGCACAGTAGCCATCTCTCATATCAGGTAATGTTACGTTAGCTAGTTATCTAATGTAATTAACATAATCTAATGTCAGCTAACAGCTATAAATAAACGCTAGCTAATGCTGCCGATCGCCGATCACTCAAATCACTCCATTTAATTTCAAAGACTTTTATGGAGAGCCTTAGGACTGGTCAGAACAATGTAAACTATTGGCTTGGCAAGTCCATGTTGCAAAATGCAGCCAGCAATTATTTACACTGCGTCACAAATCACTTCACCTCCATCATCACCAAAGTACATTAACAAGATGCCAATGCAAAAAAGCTATCTTGTTGAAAGTGGGGTTTATCTGGGGCCTGTCTATCTCATGTAAAAGTCTAGCATTTGCCTAGGCAATTTAAATGGACTTACTAGCACCTCTAATTTTCCATTAAGCAAAACCTGTGTTTAATACACCTTTTTACAGATTTGGCTCACACAAAAGGCATGAAATATAAGTGAAACCTTTATAGATAATTGGTTTCAGGAAATAACATTACATTCCAGAATGCAATGGCAGTGTTCTAAACTCAAGACTTGGTGATGTTAATCTCACTTTGCTGGCTGCCAATGATAATGCACTGATTGTGAATTTGTGATAATGCCATGCTCCTTTGAGCTAAAAAAGCATTAGACATTAGATACCATGTTAAGCGGTAAATGCATTTGTTATTTCAGTATGCGCTTTTTCAAAAAGAACATTAGATGCATTAGAATATCATGCTCTGGAATGTATACTGTATTTAGAAAGCCTTTTTGGGTAATGTTTGCATTTAGCATATTTGAATGCTTATACAATGCATTTCTTACAAGTCTGACTCAAGATTGAAAATATACAGCGATACTCCTTTAGATTTAACACTGGATATTTACCATTGAACTGATGCTAAACCTACAGAACATTCATGCATATTGGTCAGGCCTACTCTGTTTGTTTGGTCTTCAAGTAATTTTTTCTAATATTCAACAAGTATTACAAAAGAAAACTTAACTGCCAGATAAAGTTACCATGTTCTGGTTTCTCAGTGGTTGTACTGCTTTACACCCACAGCTTCCATGTCTGGTCACAGAGATCCATGGTTCACAACTTCTATAAATTCATCTGAACCTTTAACAGATTTATGAGACTTCCCATCAAAACACTGGATCCAGTTGTCATTATAATGTGGAATTAAAGCCAAAATGCTGCAAACCTCCGGTGGACACCATTGCTTTACCCAATGGCAGTTTCATGGAGACTCTTTACAGTTGAAAACAAATACCAAAATAAAGGCATTCACACAAACATATAAGGATCAGGTTACTCAGCACAACAATTTAAAATCATCCATTCTCTGCAGAGCACATGCCACATAATTTCAAAAAGAATTGGTAATATACTGAATATTAAGTGGGAGGGAAGGAAATTGCCTTCATCTAAAATGTATTTCTCATGAACAAATAAACCACCATATCCCTTGACTTCTTTTGGAAGAAGTACAAGTGCTGTATACCTGTGAGAAAATAAAGACAATAAAATAGGCAATTTTAGAAATATACGCAAGCTCTGGGAGAACTGCTTTGAATCCACCCCCACAATTCCAAAATCCATGTTTGCAGGTTTACAGAGAGTAAGAAATGTAAATGTGCAGCATCTGGCTTGATTTAGGGTTGTTATTAGTTTCGCAAATGTTTGAATAACTCCTCAAATATCCCATCTTCTCCCCAGGTTCCTCCATCTCATTACGTCTCAGAAACAAAGCGATGGTTTGACTAAATGAAAGCCGCTCTCTTCACTGTTGGCATGCGTGGTAATGGCCCTCTATCGCGGTGGGGTTAGCGTATAGGGCATTACGCAGTCTTAGGGTGCTGGGCTTTCAATGTGTGGCTTGATACCACCAACTCATCGATGGGCTCCACTGGAGCCGTTACTCCAGTTTAATCATGATTTTAAACAAGATGCAAGATGTGGATTTTATATCCAGCTATATGAATCTGCTCAGCTAGTTCATTGCATTTAGCAGCGATCCTTGTACTTAATTATTCACATATTACACTCATAAATGACTGAACATGACAGGTGTAAATATCGGGGGCAATGGAAACAATGAGCTTAAAATGTTGTATTCATGTCACTCCCAGTGATATAGCTGCTGATAAGCCTGCTCTCACTGTGACCACAGCTTAATATTGTGGTAGTAGGGTAATGCAATATCCCATTTCTATGGAAAGTAATGAGGACAAAATTATTTAATTTCATATTTTGATGTTAAGGATTGTTAAGGAAGCAGTTCAGTGTTGTTTTTGGTAATGTATCTCAAAAGACATGCTTAAAATGTTATGCTTCAGGTCTCAAAACGACCCATTTATTACTGGCCAACAAAATGAGATGATCATTTTAAATTCTAAAAATAAAAACTTAGACCAATAATTTCTTAAAATAGTGATAAATTAAGATAATAACCTTGCAACACACACAAACATGCACATGGTTCCAGAAGTAAACCTTGGTCTCAATATAAATAAGCCCAGTGAAATAAAAAAAAATCAGTATTAAATATGGTAATTCTGGCACAGTGTTCTCTTCCCTTTTGAAGTTTCATTATCACGTTCCATATGTAAAACGTGTCTCTTGAAACCGGTAAATTGCTGTGGAACCCCAAAGGATTAATCACTGGTATAACATTTTATTAAGCATAATTTTTTTTCCCTTAATGAGTAGCTCCAGCGATCCTCCCTCTCAGAGTTGCAAGGGTCTTGGGAGACCGAGGGAAATGACTGATAATTCCCTCGCTCTCTGCGCGCCGCCTCCTCCTTTGTGGGGCTCTGCTGGTTTGTTTTTTTCACTCAGAATCTCTGGTGTTTCTTATTTATTTCATACAAGTCTGCTAGCTCCCGACTTAAGAGGCCTCTTAGTGCAGCCCCGCACAACGGCAGAAGCATCCCTTGTGCAGACGGGCTGTTACCCCTTGCCGCCTGCACCACAGTTGGTTACACTGTGAGAAACACCCTGGCCAATTATGCCGCATGAAGTCAGTATGAGGGTGCAGCTGCAAGATACATTGCAATGTTTTACTGTATTTCAGTGTCTGAATCCCAACTCCTGGGCTTTGTTGGGTCTTGATTCAAGGACCTTGTTTGTTTTTGTATGTGTGCATTCTTCAGATCATTTAATCTCACAAAACAAAGGAGATTTACCCTGCAAAATGGAAATGTTCTCTTTTAGAGAACGCATAATTTCAAAATGTTCAGCGGCACAATAAACACATTACAGTGTTTCCTTTCTCTCTGTTACCATCCCAGAATTTGGTGAAAGCAAATAAAACAATACTCACATTGTTGAATTAAAATGTTTATGAAAAGACAGACAAGCCATGAAGACACAGTGGCTACTATACAAGAAAGGCATTGTTTAAGGATCATGGAAAGAATATATTAGTAGGTTATTCTGAGTGAAAGACTAAGCATTTTTCCTTTGTTCAGATTTTGAAAGGAGTTTTTTTGTTGTATTGGTTTGATGAAGGACGGGAAGAGAAGGGGAGCAGGATGATCTTGAGAAGAGGGATGTCAGATGATACTTTCTGTGCTGAACTTGTTTGCCGATTCCAAGTGAACACTGGTGGTGTGGTCCGTGCTCCTGTACAGTCACACAGGTCTGTGTTTTGGGCAGTAGGCCAAAAGGGCCTCAGGAGCTTACTAGGGGAGCCATGCTAGGGGAGTTTGTTCCATGGAGAGCATGCTAACATGTCTGGTCTTTCAATACAGTCAAACTTAACCCGAGAAGGTTCTTCTATAAAACAACTGATTAACCCTCCTGTTCTTTTCATTTTTTAGGTACAGCAAAAATGTTCCCGGGTGATATAAACATACAGGGGGGTTTGCAAATACATGAAATGAACCATTTTCATTTATAATGTTGATTACACTAATTAAGGCCAGTAGAAGAAGTTTCATACTGAAAAAATAATTTTAAGTATTTTTCCTAGATTTTCAAACTTTAAAAAGGGTCAATTTGACCCGCAAAATAACAGGAGGGTTAAATATAATTTCATATGTTATTTGCACCATTATGTGTGCCATTGCTAATATGTATGGGAAATGATAGGGAACTGTATATTACTCCAGTTTGTGGGTACCTTAAATTCAGTATTTCAGCCTTCTTTAGCTTTAAATTTTGTTTTGCATTCAAAAAGTCTTCCAATCTGTTTAGTTTTCAAAATATCCCACAGTAATACTTCAGAAATTCTTTCAGAAATAAATACCTAATATATATATATATGTTTAACATCAATAAGAGGCTTGTCTATCCATTGGATATTCAATCCAAACTGACATATGCCAGTAATGTTTATTTAAAAGCAGAACAAAAGCCTCTTCTTTGTCAGTGATAAAGAAATAGTACTAGGCAAATGCCAGGTCACTAGCATCACAAAGTGTGGAGGCCAAAAGGAAGTTCCCAAGATCCAAAGCACCGCCCCCATCAGTGAAACATGGTGGCGGGTGTGTTATGGTTTCGACATATATGGCTGCCACAGGTACTGCCTCCCTATTATTCATTGATAATATAACTGCTGCTGAAGCATCTTATCTGCTAAAGTTCAACCAAATGTCCTTACAATCATTGTATTCACCATAGAGGTCTTTGTGATTTCTAAGCTCATGAGGACTCTCTTTCTTCTCCTAGACTTTTATTGGTACAACTCTGGTCCTCGGGGTTTTGGGGGTTTTTTCCTTCAGGCTTATCTTCATCAAATGAAACACATCTTCAGTTGGATTCAGATTGGGTGCATGACTTGGCCAGTCCAGAACATCCAACTTTTGGCACTGAAAAAACTCCTTGGTTGCTTTAGCAGTGTGTTTGGGGTCATTGTCCTGCTGCAAGGTGAAGTGCCTTTCAAAGAGTGTGCTCTCATACAACAAAAATAAATAAATAAATAACAAATTATAAATAAATATATAAAAACATGGGGATTTGTAGTTAATCCAGTTAGGTGACTTTACGTGAAGTGAGCAGTGCATTAAGTTAGCTGTAAATACACTGTAATTACAAAAGTAAATGCAGTGTAACCACTAAGCATATATGTGATACATGTAATTACACAAAATGTCAAGGTTGAATTTGGGATTTGTTTTAGAAGTGGGGTTTGGGTTTTAGCTGGGATAAACTCAGAGTTAGAATTAATGAGGTGAAACCCGGTAGAATCCTCTCCAATTTCATATTTTACAGTAAAACTAAACAGTACAATTAAAATTAACATTGTTATAGTTCACTTCCATAGCTACAGTGCCTGTTAATTAAAAGAGGGATCTCACATTTTGTTTAACCATTTCTCATTCTGAAAATAATCACAAAATCCTAAAATGCATATTCTTCACATCCATAAAAAATTGCAAGCCCTTTTCCTTTCAGGGTAATAACATCTCAATCTGGGTCCTCTGGGGACTGAGGCTTGTCAGCAAAGGGGCTCTAGAGAGGTAGAGACTCACACATATATTGAAGAAAAAAACAACAAAGAAAACGTCATCAATTTTGTGTTAATCGCCCCAAATCATGTTCCGCTATTGTTCCCTGACACTCGCTCTGACTCCAGCAGCTGCCCCTCTGAATACATTACAGAGCCGCGAGAGCAGCTGTGAAAAACCAGCATCACCAAACTCTGGGATGATCAAATCAAGACATCACTCTCCATGCCATCCTATTCATCCAAATAAAAAGTCCTTACTAAGGCTCGGCTTGCATACCAGTAACAGCGCTGGTTCCAGTAACAGCACCAGTAACATCATCTATTTTATTCAGAGATTATAAATAATTTTTTTTTTTCATCCCAAAACGCAGTAAATTTGCTACCGGAGGCCATGTTGCATATGTAAGCATACATGCTGTAATTTTTTACCAAACAGCTGTGTGTTTATGAATATGGACACACCAAGTCAAAAAAAAAAAAAAGGAATACCTAAGGTCTTTAAATTGCCCCTGGGGTGATGAAAAAACATATTCACCCCTCAAATTCATTCAAAAAAAGATTACATTTTTTTCTGCATTGACAATGTCCACATGTACCCATAACCTGGATGTGTATAATGCACCATGATTGTCTCCTAGCAGCCACCCTTCCAGACAGTCCTCCCTCTGAAAGTCTGAGTCAAAAACCAGATTGGATGAAATAATTATGACCTGGGATATGTGGCACCCATTTGAATTTCACATAAATGATCCTCTTGAGTGAAAAACACAATTCATAATTTAGTTATTTGTAGATACCTTTAGTTCAAAATGACTCACAAAAGTGCATTACACATACAGCTAATACAGGTGAGATACTTATCTTTCATATGAAAGGAGGAGAGACTGGTATCAAACCAGGTTTCTGGTGGTACATTTTTCTGAAAATTATGCAGTTCTACAGAGCTGTACATCTACACCCCAAAAGAGCAAATCCTGTTCCACTCACTCAGCTCCTTAATACCAGTACCAGCTGCATTAGCAATTGGCACAGCTTTGTGGGCCCAATGTCTAAAAAAGGCTTTTTTAAATAAAAAAAGAAAAGAAAAAACTGAATTGTAATTGTTGAAAAAGATCATAATTTCACATTAAGATCTTAATCTATCCTAATCCAACAAGGCACACATTAGACACAGGAACACCCCCAAAAAGTCTGTTCCCTCATTGTCCAAGTTGGCTAGCTACCATTAGCTAGTAAGGCTCGGGCCTCAGTTTTCCTGTCTTGCACTGCATGAAAACCAAACACCCCTGTCATTGTGCTAGTAGCCTACTTAGTGGCTAGTGAGATGGGATTGGAATGTCAGCTATCCAATAACGTTTATATATTTGTCATTAGGTTAATTGAGAAATGTGTATATTTCTGTGACTGCATGTCTTGCTGTTGCTGGAACTTAATAAATGTAGCTAGCTGGGTTACTTTTTTATTTTCCACTCAACTTTTGCTACAATGATAGCTAATTACCCAGTCCTCAGAAAGCTGTACGTTAAGTGAATTGATACAGAAACAGTCCAGAAAATGTTATTTCTTGCACGACATGAATGACTGAAAATTATAGGCTAGCAGGAACTACACACTGGCATATTCCTGTGATGATGGTTTGATCACTTTCCCATCCCCATAGAAGATGCTTCCCCTTGAAATTATTCTTCTCAATGTACAAATGTAGCTAGGGCATGTTATAAACATTTGATACACTACTATATGATCAAATACTGGTTTTAGGGTAATTTCTTGAATTTAATTTGGTAATTTCCAATGACGTATAGATGCATAGTAATATCAAGTATTAATTAAACCTCCTGGTGTAAAAACTAAGGAAATTAATCACAAACAAAATCTACCAAGTGGTGAGCAGACATTTCTTCAGACTTAAATGATGTTTTTTTGTGATGAATATACATACATATAGCATGTATTCAACAAGGTGCTGGAATCATTCCTTAGAGTTTTTTTCCATGCTGACTTGATAACTGATATCAAGTCTGAGATACCCAAGAGCCACCATGGTTCTTGCAATTTCTTTGCCTTTTTGAGAAAGAAAATACAAATACTTTCTGCTGTCCCAACCTTTTCTCATGGAGAGCATAGAGACAGGACAAGAATAGGCCACGGCCCCACAATGGGGGAAAACCATCCTTTGTTGTTTAGCAGTCTTAGCAGTCAGTGTATTACTAAGATGGTAAAAATGCCTGAAAGTTATTGTGTGTCGGGTTGTACAAATAACAAAGCAAAGGACCCGACTTTAAATTTTATGTCCTCATGTGCAAAAAGACCGAGCCAATGAGGAGAAAAAGCGGTTTTAGGTCATGAATGTAAGACAACTCTGGGATCCTGCATCAAGCCACTCCTATGTTTGTAATAAATTGCCATTTTGTCACCGGTAAGTAGACTGCTAATAACTTTTATTAGCACTAAGACGATGTATTCCATCCATCCATTATGTATATCCGCTTATCCTGAGCAGGGTCGCAGGGGGTTCTGGAGCCTATCCCAGTGTGCATTGGGAGAGAGGCAGGAATACACACTGGACAGGCTGCCAATCTATCGCAGGACACACACACCATTCACTCACACACTCATACCAATGGGCAATTTAGAGTCTCCAATTAGCCAATCTGCATGTCTTTGGACTGTGGGAGGAAGCCCGTGTGGACAAGGGGAGAACATGCAAACTCCACACCAAAAGGCCCCAAGCCAAGATTTGAGCCCACAACCTTCTTGCTGTGAGGTGACAGTGCTACCCACTGCACCAGCTAGCAACATTACACATTACATCCTAAATAAACATTAGCTAGATAGGAAACATTATGATAACTTAGCAGCTTTTAAATAAGCTGATTTTAACTCATTTTATTATGCTAGCATAATAACATTTGATAATTTAAGCAGCTTAGCTAAATGCAGCTAAGTTAACATTAGTTAAAAAAGGCTATCATAAAAATGTAATCTTCACTGTGTCTGCATGCTATATATAGAGTAGTTGCAGCCACATGATTCACTGTTTGGAGGAGCAGGCTATTTGTGTTAATGAGCAAGTGTACCTAATAAAGTGGCCTGTGAGGGTATATGCATGCATGTATTATGTGTTAATTGGTGTAGAATAAGGAGACACTCATGTTGCGTATTGGGTTGAGCTGCCTCTGTTTCCAGCTTTACACACATTCAAGCAGATGAAAAGGATGTAAAAGAACTTTATTAGAATTTCTGAATATATTTTATGACTGATTTGTTTTAACTGCAGGACAGGTGTTTTCAGAGGCATTATAGTCTTGAACAAATTGTCTCCTTGATCAATGAGAAATATCAAGGCCACTGTGATGTGCGACACCAGGCCAACCACCAACCACCAAGTCTTGCTTCATAGAAAACGTATACATTCTACAACCTAAGTGCACATGTACACATGGGATGTCAGTTTGACCAAAGAATTGTGGTGGACAATGTACTAGTTCTCTAAATGACTGCCTGTTGGATTCAGTACTCCAAATGTGGTCCCCTGTTGAATTAAGGAGTTCCAGATAGCCTTGAATTGGTCCCCTGTCTAGAGTAAAGGAAGGGAACATGGCTTACATTGTTCATATCTTGGGAAATTATCCACATGCAGCATGGCATTTTGTTTTACAGTGCATATATGCCATCCCCGAAGAGAACTAGCTGTTTATTATAGCACTTCCTTTTAGTTTTGGCCTATAAGGTTCCAATATTCCCACTGCCACTGCAGCAGATTGAGATCTGCCACACATTTACAACAGAAGGTAGAATACAGCTTTTATGAACAAATATTTAACAAAAGCAGTGAAAATCATCTTTCCGTATGTTCAATCAAAATACGATGTAACCTTGCAATGTTCTCCTGATGCCTTCTGGGATTAAAAACATATTTAAAAAAGAAACAACCTGTGGGAGGCGACAGGGTTAAATTCTTCTTAACCATGAAAAAAAAAAAAAAATTCAGCAAAATAATAACCATTGTTGAGCAGAATAGCATAGCAGGTGCAGTGACACCCACTCTTCCCTCTCTCGTATAGCAGGGGCGACCATCAAGCACAGATGCGCCCCATCAAAGGGTCTTTCAAACATCTCAGCCAGATAATGGAAACCAAGATAACGACCTATTGAGTTTGAAGACTTACTTTGGGTGCAGCACCTTGCAGGGTTTCTTCACGATTCTTCACAATACTCGGTTGCCTGCAAAATGTTTCTGGGTCACATATGGCTCGATGCTGCAAACAAAAACGCACGCATTACACCGTGATAGGCATTTGTAAATTGACAAGAAAAACTGATAATGCCATGCAAGTGTTTGGGAGGGAAAAAAGCAAATGATTGAATAACAGTAATTAAAGCGGTTATTCGTTCAGCGAGCACCTGCACGAGGAGTGATATTGCTCCTTAATTCAGCTCAGTTTAACTTCGCTCAGCCAGCGGTTTCAACTGCGCCTCATTAATCGCTGATTGGCATCGAGCCGCTTGCAAGAACAAAATGTTTACTCTGGTATACCTAGTTTCTCAAAGCTGTTTTTTTGGGGGGGGTGGGGGGTGGGGGGGGCTGGGTGGTTAAGCACATTTTTTGCATTAAAATTCATGGCCTCATTTTCTAATGCAACAAATGCATTTTGTTGCAAAAATTTGCCAACAGATGAATTAACCCAACTTCACCCATTACAGAGGGTATACTTAGTAATTTTTTTATGGGATTTTTCTATAAATCCTTAAAATTTTAAACCTATAAATATTTTCATTGACCAATTCCATGCTGAAATTTATGTGTAAAATGAAAGCCAGAAAATCACTTCATTGCTGAAATGAAATCAACGATAAATTAACTAACAACTGTTTTCATGGTAAAATATGTATTCTACATTGTTAACATTTGAATATGATATTACAATGTACCATTAAAATAAGATAAAAGTAATAGTTTGCATTATATATGGTGCATATACGGGGTTACAAACTGACCACAATTATTGTGTGCTTTAATATTCTGAAAGGTGCATGGGCTGCTCCAAGACATTTGTTGTTATGATATTTCACTCTCTTCAAGACTTGTTATCCACATAATGTTCTTACCTCCAACTCAGTAATTACTGCACACTCATTATGTGTTAATCTTGTTAAATACAGTGACACACACATGCCGAACACAGAAGCTCAATGATATGGATTCAATCAACACACCGTTAACAAATGCAGGTGTTATTTGTGAACAAAATAACAAGTTCTTTATCAGTTGAAGTTATAGACAAATGTTGATTGGTCAGTGTGCACCTGTGAGGTATCAATGAAATAAGGACAATTTGTGAGGAGGATCAAAACATTATGTTATGGATGTATAAACCAAATGAGTATAAAGCTAAAACTTTGCATACTCCTTATCAATATCAAGCTTTTAATCATCACGGAAGGAAAAAATCAATACGTTGCACTTTGTGAAAAGCTATCATATTTAAATAAAGGGGCTTGTAATAACAACATTTCTCAAGAATTAAATATAGAAAATTCTAAAGTATTGAATATAACAAAGCGCTGGAAAAAATCTAACAATTTCCAAATTATTGTATAGTGGTATAGTGTTTCACTGAAAAGGGTATATTATTTATCCTTTGAACTTTAAAAAAATGAATGTAAGATTTCAATGTAAGATACTAATGGTTTGATTAGTAGTTAATTTAAACAGTGGGTTATAGGTACAAACAGAGAGTAGCCTATTCATAAAATAAAGTTACAGTAATGTAAGTGAAAATTCTTGTTAATAAACTCCAGTTTAAAAAAGTTGAAAACATTTCCAATTTTTCTCCGTTCTGAATGACCCCTATTCTAAATGCATTTTCAGAGGTTCCACTGTCAGTGCCTTCTGACACCAGATGTTCAGTTTAATAACTATATGTGCACTCAAGAGACAAAATACAGGAAACAATAGTCTTGAGGTTAGCCCCAGGAGTGTCTATGACTGAGACACATGGGTGGGGCAACATTCTATCTTCTGTCTATGAAGTTTAATTCTAGCCACCATGACAGGGAGACTAATGAGATGGAAGCAAAATACAAGGCACGCATGCATGTATGCCTGAAAAAAGAAAGACTAAATCCAGTCCCACACATCCCCACCCACACCTGCTTAGTAACACAGACTTACTTAAGTTTCTCTTTGGCTGGGCAAAATGAAAAATAAACTGAAAATGCTGAAGTTCAGTACTGCTGAACCAATCAAGGTTCCTATTGCTTTTCTGTGCTGTGGGCCCTAACACAGAGCAGAGCTGATAAAGTACACCATTGAAATATAATTATTCAGATTGCCTCACTGAAGCTCGTTCCCCTCCTTGCTGGAATCAAGCGTTCCTAAAACTAGGATTTTAAAAAGGAGTTTAAAGACTACTCCCATGGAATTTCCCTTGCCAAGCTGAATACTTTTTCTTTCTTTTCAGTATAAAAGATTCCACCTACCTGTACCCTACAGGGGGCAGCAACAACCTTGTCCTGGTGGCCAGGTGCGATGCCATCCTTGGACAGCAAGAAATGATAATGTTATAAAGGTAAGGTTAGCCATTCATATGCAAAACATAATTGTGTGATGATGCCGTTGATATAATTTTTTAACATTTCATTTTATACTTTAAATATCTCTATCCCCATTTGTAAAATATTGATTATTTTTTTTTTAGGATTTGGGATATTGATTTTTATTGTCAATTTAAGTTATAATTCTAGTGATTCATGCCTTGCTGTAAAATGCTTGGATGTTGCATCAGTGTTAAATCACCTCATTAATCAGCTGTGATTGGGTACTTGAATCCTATTTGAGGCAATACACACAAATACAAGGAACTGATATTCTTGGATAATTGAGAGACCATCTTTGTGTCACCTCGATATCAATCTACAACATATCAATTTCTTTGAATGTGTTTTTGCTTTGCATTTCTAACCAGCAAGACACTACCACCAAAAATAATGGACACTCTGCAAGATATAATAAATATCATGCTCATGATCTGCAGATTTCAGATTTCCACACAGTGGCCCATGTCAACAACATCTCAGATGGACTCACAAGAGCCAGCTTTTTCAGTGGTGGATCAGTTTTGCATAGACTAATAGTGAACTACAAGAGATTCTTCAGGTTGAGTTCTGCTATTCGAACGAGGGAACATAAATGGAAATTAGCAAAAGGTAAATTCCGTAGACACAATTTTTTCATGCAGAGAGTGGTCAATGTGTGGAATAGCCTGCTAGATCACACAGAGGCAGAAACTCTGGGGATTTGCAAGATTAGGTTTGGTACGGTGATACTAGCTAGTCTGTAGGTAATCAGAGCACTAATTCAGTGAGGAAAATGGTGAGCATTGTTGGGCTGAATGGCCTGTTCTCATCATTATGTTATGTTATGTTACGCACATTCACCGATTTTGTGCACCTTTACCTGTATTTGTTACTCTAAGATGTGTTTGGGATGTTTCTGGGTGTGGTGCTCTTTTCAGTGTGGTGGAGGGGTGGGTGTGGCTATAGAGCCTGTGGTTTGGGAACAGATTTCAGTAGAGTATTTGTTGCTAGCTAGTTAGCAAAGAAGTTCAGATACAGTAAAGCAAAAGAACAAGCCGACAGGGCTTGTTCAAGAAGAAGTTCAACTCTGGCGTCAGATGAAGTTTGCCAAGGAGATGATGTGGAATCGGCTTTTCTGTTGTACCTGTAAGTAACGTTACCTCCAGCTAGCTACATTGAGTTGAGTTGAAGACGGAGGAAGACATTTATTTTGTTGTAAACACAGGACCGCAGCAAGGCTAAAAAATCCTGCATAGTATGCCTTTAACTTAAGAATGATTATAGCCTAGGTTTTTGGGAATCACAGTTAGATAATACAAACAATACCAATTTCATCCATATGTATCCTGCACAAAATATTACACAATATCTATTGGCTGCATGCTAACTGTGCTTCCTCTATGATTGGCAGCTGATTGAAGCAACATTAACTTTGCTAAGTGAAGTCATGGAAACACAAGCGTGAGTTGAGGGGTGCGAGGTATGCGTGTCACTGACTGTAAACATGGTCTCCCAATGCTACTCCAATAGTACTGCATGCCTGTCAACCCTAAACTCACACTTCAAGCAGCACCACACAGCTACTAATCACTGCATCCAGTGAATGGATACATGGTTATTTGTCAATTATAATTCAGAATTGAGCTTCCTTTAAAACAACTGAGATCTCATTTTCTGTTTTTTATTTGTACTAATTATAAATACAACAATACAAGTGAAAATAACTGGAAACTGAAAACAGATGCTGGAAGGTATATTTCTGTCACTAATTAGTAAAGCTAAATTGCTTCTGCCTGCAGCCATTCATAGAGGAAGCACAGTTAGCTTGCAGCCTGTAGATATTGTTCAATATTATTGTACTGGACACAACACATGGATGAAATTGGTATCAATTTTATCATCAAGTGGGAGCCACACATGCCCAAGCCATGACTATGTGCACCATGTTTCGCAAATGAGGTGGTATGCTGTGGATCATAAGGAGTCCCTTTCTTTCTCCAGTTTCCTCTTTCTATCACTTTCGTACAGGTTAATACTTGTATCATCTGTCCATAAAACTTGTACTTTTAAAAAAAAAAAATTTATTTTGCAAACTAAAGTCGTCTGTGGTCTACCAGGTTATTTGCTATTGCCGAGTTCACCAATGTGTTCCTGTGGGAAGCATTAGCTATTGAATGTTCAATTTTCTGCATCTAGCTGACCAAAAGTTTTAGTCTTGCACATACTTTTTCTAGCTGTTATGTCAGAGAAAAAAAACTGCTCTGATTTAGTTAAATTAGCTAGATTAATAACTGACTATGACTATTATTGGCTAACATTAGCTAGCTTAGACAGATAAATGATCTGCTAATGTTTGCTGTTATACTTGCTAGCTAACTAAAAGACATTGACACCACATCGGTAAGATTAAAAATGTTTACAGGCTGCTTTTTTATACTTTAGCTATAAGAAGGTACTGCAGTATGAAAGGGTGGGTATGTTTAGCCAGAGTGGTTCGGATTACTGTACAAATTGAATTTGTTTTTCTCATTTTTGGGATGGCTTATTTGGAATGAGTAGGCCTAATGCTCAATTAAGCATTAAGGCCCAATTTAATCCATAGTTACAACTCTTTTGCATTAGATGTAAATGTATAAAATGACAGGAATGTACCCCCAAACTGATGTCAACAATCTGCCACAAAACACTGCAACATCTCCACTACCTAGTTAATAAATATTAGTAACTAGAATGATGATGTACAAAAGTCTAAACAATGTTGCATTAGCTAACTATTGCTTAAAAACTGGTGGAAATAGGCCTCTCTCTTATTGACCTTTCCCATGGACAGATCATTTGGCTTTCTATTATACATGAAGAATTTATTGATATTATGTGTCTGCAATAATCGGATGGTCAGTCTGTGATGAAGTCACATAACTGTCCTAGCCACCCCCCACCCCCAGAAGCAATCACACAACATGGGGGGTTGCAGATATACTTGGCCCCTACACTTCTGAAATGATTCTGGCATACCTGGTTCAGACTGATCCTTCGCTTACTGAAGGTCTCATTCTACATCCCATAGTATGTCACTGGTTTTGGCTATGGCTCATATTGATTTATTCTGATTTTCAGCCTTATGGCCTGCTTTACTAGCATTGACACTTCTTTGATCATCACAACAGCAACAGAGACCAAATGCAAATGCCACCCCTAGAAGCAACTTTTTTTTTTTTTTTAGCTTTCTTGAGCATGAACCAATGATGCAGCAACACACAGCTGGCCTAGAAAGAGCTGAGCAGCCAATTGTCCAATTACCTTTGGTACCCTAAATTGGGAGAACAAGGTATAAAAAGGGCTATAATTCCTGCATCCAATATGGATGTAAATGCCCTCAAATTAAAGCTGACAGACAACACTTTTATCTCATATGCATTGTTTCATTTCAAATCCAATGTGCTATACAGAGCCAAAACAACAAAAATGGTTTCACTGTCTAAATACTTATGGACTGCAATGTATATCAAGTTTTATATTTGCCTAGTTACTACATCTATATTACATAATATTCGCATACAGTAATCATTTTATGAAGATTTCTTTCTCTGGTCATTATGGTGGAGTACAATCCAAAGGAACTGCACTCCTGTGCATGAAACTACATCAGGCAACACCATCGTTTCTAGCTTTTGACTCTGCTCCCTCCCTTTCACCTCCCCTAAATTAACGACTGTGATCTTTTGTACTACCTCACATCTCCTGAGTGAAGTTGCCAAATGACGTTTGAGAGGGCACAACAAAGGATTGGAACACAGCCAGTCCTTATCCATTTCTGCGATGTTTAATTACAAAACAGACCTTCAGCTTTAGCTCTCTTGTTCAGAAATGACAAACATCACATTAACAGAATATGCCATTATATTGATTAGGTCCAGTATACATCTTTTTTATTGTGTCTTGATGAACATTTTCAATGAAAGAAGAAAAAAAACTGACTACAAGGGATCTCTCAACCACAGTATGTCTCCTGCCTTGCCCATGAATACTTTGTGCTGTGATTGAACATTTACATACTGTAGGTGCCATAAATTTATTTACATTGTTAGCTAAACATAAAAATGGGGGATGTAACAAATCCCATTCCATTTTACCAATTTGACAATGAACTCTCCTTGTTACAAAGAAATGTTGAACTTGATAGCTATTACAGTATTACTGCTGCTAGTCTCTCTAGGTTGATAATTGTACCTGACTAGATATTTCTACTAGTTATAAATGTCTGTTGAGTTCAATCAAAAATGTTTCAATAAGTATTCTAGCTTACTTTACCAAAGTAGAGTCCCTAGCTAGACTGAAACAGGTTCTCCTCGTGTGTGTCTGTATTGGGCTATAGTTCCTTCTGCAAACCAATGGTATGATGCAGTCACTACTGTGCTTCATGATAGGCATGGCGTTACCTGGGTTTAGTTGGCACGAAACATAGCGCACAGCATTTGGCTTTAGTCGCATCACAAATCTTTCGTCTGAACTAGCCTTTATATTGCGTGGAATGTAAAACAGCCTTCAGGGGAAATAAAGTTACATAATCTCGAAGATCTCCGTTTCGTTCTCTTTGGCGGTACCAATGGCGAGAAGCGGTATTTACAGGTGTGTTTTTGGACCTCACTTCCCAACTTCCAAACAGTGTTGCCTGTGTGACGTCAGTCAGTTGGCACCTGGGCCACGGTAACTATAAAACTTACTATTTACTGAATAAAAAATGGTTGTTATAAAGAATGTTATCACATATCTTTCTTTGTCAACATTAGGCTCAATTAATCTGTCTTTAACTCGACCGTTAAAGCTGTAGCAGACCTCGTAGAATTAGAGATGATCAATTTCACAGACGTTCTTATCCATTTGCCGGTTGAACATTTTACAGCAGAGAAGAATCTACGGGATTCGCTGTGGCTCGTGCAATTATGTATCTTGTGCACAATCAACATTGTCTTTCTCATGAATGATTGTTGTGTGATATTTTTGGAACAACTGCCTTGCAAAATGTTACTCCTGGTGTTTCTGGTTTTGCTAGCTAAACTGTTCGAGAATAAAGCTGAGCTGGGTGTTAAATTAGCAATCAGAACAAGAAGAATAAAACAAAAACAAAGGAAATTTTATCAAAAAAGGGCATCAAGGCTGAAGAAACATATGAGGAAGCGTAATAAAATAATAACAACTCTAATCCATACTGCTGTATTTTTTTAATAAAGTTTTCTCTGGCTTGACATCTTTACACATAAATCAGACCCGGCTTTGCTCCACCTATACTCAGGGTTAATGCTCTCTGTAAAGATGGCTTTATTCCGATCATTATAATATATTTATGAACTTGATGGCAATGTAAATAGTTAGCTACATTGCAATGTTGCAACAAAGTAACGTTGCATTTGAGAGACGGTTTGCGAGGTCGGTATCGGTCGGTAGCGTTTTTTCTAATTGTTAGCTGACATTCGATTATGTTAATTACATTAGCTAGCTAGCTAATGCAACATCACCTGATATGAGAGATGGCTACTGTGCGCAACGTTGTCTGAACTAATTTTGCCTTTCTTGACATGGTCCGATAGCTAGCGTTAGCTGTGCAAATAGCTGTGTAATTTAGTAACGTTACGTTGTCATCAAATGTAATACGAAATGTACATTAACAAATAATATGACCTCTCATGTTGCACAAAATCTTTTTAGGGTTCCCTAACCTCCCCACCCCACCCCTTCTTTGTTACTGTAACGCTAGCAGACACTGGAAAAAAACAGTACGCCACTCACACAAGTGAGCTGAAGAGCAAGCCTGTTTGCGTTAGCTCCGCCTACACTCTTTGGGAGACCAACCACTGATGGGTGATGGAAATCGCGTCACTAACTGTGCGCCGCTTGTGATTTTTTTCCCGGGAATGTTGCAACAGACACCCAGTTCTTTAATCATAAATTATTGTAATAATAATATGAATAATATAACTATAGGCTCAATCACCATTGTGGTACCTAATTCGGTGATAGATAGTGACTTAACAAACATTTATTTTAATGAAAATCTTCGAGAACACCATAACCAGACCAAGCTATCAATAGCAAGAACAGTCTCAAGGATGGATTTTTTATGATATAAAGTTCCAGTTCATGGATAAAATAACAGTTGGAGAACTACTTATTATCCTCTATCCATTTTCAGATTTTCATTTTTAATAACACA
The DNA here is from genome assembly GCF_018555375.3 of Anguilla rostrata. Lineage (NCBI taxonomy): Eukaryota > Metazoa > Chordata > Actinopteri > Anguilliformes > Anguillidae > Anguilla > Anguilla rostrata. The sequence continues at coordinate 63,924,697 of NC_057933.1, forward strand.
AAGTACTTGATGTATTTTTAGGGGGCCATGAATGCGGCATCAGGGCTCAAATTCCAAGAAACAGGCACAATACAGTGTGTATAAAATTAAGAATTCTACAAGATACTGTAGCACGTGCCATTGTGTATACAGAGTTCACTATATTTAATGCTTCCTATGGTGGTCAATCACAACACTAGGGCTCCATACTCACCCATCAGTACATAAGTGGTCACAAAGCCTCAGGATCATGACATTCTGACAGAACCTTCTGACATTTTAAACTCAAAAAGTAGGCGTAGTAACCAAGCTATCAACTAAAAGGTGACTCTAAAAAATGAGGATATTATGAAAACTAATGTTGGGCATTTGGTCTGAAACTTGGAGTCGATTCCAGAACTGGTTTTCACTTTTGTGAACTGGATTAAAGAATTGGTTCCAGTTCCAAATCAATTTGAAATGTTTATTTCATTAAATGCTGTAAACACGTTGCTTTGGGGATTTCATTTGCAGCTAATCATAACATTATCCCATTAGGTCAAAACTATGTATATTCAACAAAATCGAGCCATATTTTGTAGTTAAATAAGAGTATCTAACCATATCAATAGTTAGTGAATCATTTAACCTAATGATTTCCTGGAGGTCGCCGGTGGGCGAAAAATAAGTCTCTTTTATCAGTCACTAATTTAAGGTGCACTGCTGTAACACCTACACCAATGTAAAACTTAGACTCTTTGCACTTAGATGAAAAGAACCGCGTCTTGATAGGTAAAACCACTAAAGATAACAAAAGAAATAACAAGGCAGTTCCTTCTCCCAAAGTACAGCTGAAAGTGACACTCTAGGTCAATGTTATGGCATTTTATAATCTAAAACTGTAACTGTCTGCAACAAGTCAAACAACCACTAATACTACAGTGGTGGTATTGATATTGCTAGAAATCCCCCTCTGAGCCCTAAGCAATCGATCTGCTCTTTGCACACAGGCAATCAAGCGTCACTATTCTTTCAGAATCATTTCCATTGAGGTGGAAGTGTTTTCAGGAGCATTTGAATATTATGAACATTTCTATGAACGTAAATAGGATTTAAAATGCAAAAAGTGCCAATTTGTTTTATAAAAAAGCAACTTCTTACCTTACAAAAAAATAAATAAAATTATGTTAATTAGATTAGATGTTCCAGTGTCGACTAAATGACCCAAAAACTGAAAAAATCGACCCTCTCTAAGAGCTAGCCATCATGACTTTTGCCCCTGCTTGGAAACCCCGTATACGTTACGGTAATCATAGGCTGCGGTCGAATAGAATAAAATATTACTTCATTACCAAGGTTGGAATTTAAATAAAAAAAGGAATATAGGCTACCAGTCACAAAAGTGAAACAAAATGGTTGTCACATTGAGAATGGTTGCTCACGCTCACCCTCCTGTCCACTCATATTTATCAACATGAATCTCAATTAGTATGATTGTATGAAAATAATTGTTGATGATCGGCGTCCCTTGTCGGTCATGTTGATTATTTGTTTTCATGAACGGCCAAATGGTGCATCGCTTTAATGTTGCTGCCGCAAGGAATTGTGGGATGGCATTATCTCCTTTCCTTTCGTAAAGGATGGTCCAGTGTACCCTATGCTGAAGGAGATAAGAAAGGAGGCATTGAAGCACCTTTCCTTAGAATTTAGAGAATTCAACCAGCTCTTATCATGGCTGCCACTCAGATGCTTCCGGGTCATTTCACTCAGTTAGGAACCTTCCTAAGCAAAAAAGACTATTTGACCGCAGCCATACAGTGTCTTGTTCTTCAAGCTTATATACGTAGCCTTCGAATATAGGTCACGGCTTCCTACTAGCTGAAACTTTGGCTTTGCCATACTACCGCGCACCGACTTACTTTCACTTTGCGTTTTCGCATAGCACATGAATGAAAGCTTAGTGCACGCTTTATCAATTGTTTATCAGAGCTTTTGTTTATTGGCAAAGAGACACTGAAGTAGTGATAAAGGGCACTATATTATTGTAAATCATTAATGATTCAATCATATTTTTTTTGTCATTTTGTTCCTTGTTAGCTCTCACTCTGTTGTGATCCGGAGGTTCACTGTTACAAGCCTGATTGACATAAGTCTGCCAGCTGATTGCAGGTCAGAACACTTAGTAAGCTAAAACTAAGTGGTTTGATTGTTTCTAAATGAATTTAGTTTGTGTGATAACTATCCATTATGAACACATTTTGTGCATAGAAACTCTTAAAAAGGTCATCATTTGACTGAAATACAGGTCAAAAAGAGAATGTGTAAATAAAGAATATTTGATTTTTGGGTGACCAGAGGGTACCATCCTCAATAGAATTAGCTTCTAGAAGTGAAATACGACTGGGAAAAAAAATGTACACAATATTGATGCCATTTGGAGAGGTGTACGGCAAAACACGTCAAATTTTACTGCTTTGTTCAGTGCTTTCCAAACTTTTATCCAGGTGTTGTACACATCCTGTGGTACGATTGAAAAAATAAATCTGCTTCTTCCAATATTAGAATTACATATAATCACTGTGGAATAAAGAAAAGACTAAACAATTCCTGTATTTCTTTATTGTTTTTTTCTGAATAAATATGTCATGTATGTTTATGGAGTGAGACTCCCATAGGATCAGGGTATTTTGACCACAAATGTGGTCTTTATTTCAAACTTTGAACCATGTCTATACTGTATAGAATTTAGGAGATAATGGGGTTTATTTAAGACAGGGGGGATTCTTAAGAAAATCCCTGAGTTTTAAGTAGCCCAAGGTCTGGCCTACTTCACACAATATCACAGTCGAATTGGGTGTCCCAGACAAAGTTTCAAGATTAGTCGTTGTTGCTTGCATGTGAGAGGGTCAGCACGCTCCTGTTAATTGCTGTCTCATTTCAAACGTTTTTTTTTTTGTTGTTGATATTTTTGTTGTTGCTCTTGTGACAAGTACGAGCCAATTTGTCACATTAGCCAATGAGATTTCAGCAGTATATGCAAACAAAATATTAATGACCGATGACATTTTTCGTGAACTTTTAAAACTAAAATAAGAATAGGTATAGCTATAATGTGACGAATGAAGCTATTTAGTGGCCTTATTATTAGCAATATTTCCGTTCTCACCTACAACTCTCTCTGTAGTACTGAGAGTTCGTTTTGCCTACTTTGACCCCAACCATCTATGTGCCAGATTTCTTCTTTCTAATGTTTTCTTCTGTGCATACGCTATAGGCGAAAGGCACTGACAAAAACTGCCATCAGTTGCTCTTCGTCCATGGTGACCTCTCTTCTTATTGGCAGCCAATGCATACAAAACCTGTCCCTCGTTGATGGAAGGTGCGACCTAAGATGGTAGGACAGGAATCATGGTTGAGGAATGTGACCTGTGTCCTGTGATGTTACAACATAAAATGTTGGGCAGTGTATGTCTGGCCTAAGGTTAACATTATGTTTGACTCACTGGACACATTTGCTAAAGCTAGGTATTTATCAGCTTTATCAGCCAAATTGGCTTAAGAATCACTGATTTCACAAAGACTTACGGGATTGAAAAGGTTACTGGCATTTTGGCCATTTTTTTGATGCCGTTAATTTCCCCTTAGTAACATCATGAATTTGGCTGTTTTGATTAACAAATTGCATCACTTGGCTTATAATTTAAAAATCAGACTGGAAGCCTTGCTAGCTAGCTGATTGAAACCTCATGACTACTAACTAAAGTTAATTCCATTCAAGTCCATTCAGAACTATGAATTTACCAGGGTTAATTACACTATTTTGGGCACTACTTCTAAATTCTAAAATTTCTCCACACCAAATGAATTACTCTGCAGGTACCAGTTTTTTTGACTGAGCCCTAGAGAAGATATAATATTTTTTCATTCACATTCCTCCCTTCATGGTTAAGTACCCAGCACGCTTGCTCATCTGGTGCCAAAAGCCCCATAGTCAAAGATGGCAACTTCCATGAACTGGTTTCATACGCCAATGAGCAGCCTCCATAGGAATCCATGGAAATACTAAGCAGAAGCTGTCTCCAGTTCTTATGTATCTCGATTGTAAGTCCACATGAAAATACGTATGTTCAATGATGCTCACTGAGTTTCATTTCCCTATAGTTCCAGCTTAGGAAGTTTTCAAGGGTGACAATGAATGTGCAAAACTCCAAGTGTATTCAGTCTGATATCTATGTTGGTTTGTCTTCCAACAATGCACATGTAATTGCAGAGCCAATGAGTCACACATACAAACATGAGCCACATCTCCAACGTGCCCTTTCTCTTAAGAGACTTGATATATAATTATGATTTTAGCATCTTTATATTTAATGCCTTTGGCTTCCACTTTCCAAAATTTTTTTCTGCTCTCCTTTGCCACTGCGGAGCCCTTAAAGGAAAATGCGTATGTGGTTGAACTTAGTGCAAAGATCCTTTCTAAAGGACAAGGCTTTTTTTTGGAGGGGAAGAAAATGCCTTATTTTTTTTTTACTGGATTCTCAGCCATCACATTGAGCTCCGTCTGTTTTTTAAGGTGAAAATGAAAAATGGTATTGAACATGTTTGAGCATCGTATTGTGCTTGATGCAATGTAGGTCAGTGTTCTGCAGCGCGTGAGATAAGACACAGGGAACAAGTGTTGTGTGTACTTACAAGCAAATATCTGTCAAAATAGCAATTGACAGATCTACAAGAGCATTTTTGGCTTGGGATATGTTCCTTGTCATTAGCATTTTAAAAAAAGCCCTGAGATTTGGGCCTATCAGCGTCAGCTCACAGCAGAGCTAGTCTGGCCCAGGTTGTTATCTGTTCAGTACAGAGGTGCAGCTGTTTAGCAAATGGATTTGCTGATTTTTAAAGGGAGATGAGGAGAAAAGAGGGAAAGAATCAGGTACTCACAACCCTCCCCAAATCAATGTTCTGTGAGTGTGTGTGCGTGTGTGAGTGTATGCGTGTGTATGTGTGTGTATGTGCATGTGCACGTGTGTGCGTGTTTTCTTAGAAGCCTTACCTTCTGTCTTTCTGGCTGCCTTTTTTTGGGAATCCGCATTCAACAAAAAAGCAGGAGAAATGCTTATTCTTTCTCTTTTTTGACAGATTTTCTTTATTCACTTTCCAGTTTCCCGGGGGCCTCTCCTGTCCAGACGCAGGCGCCACCGGAGTGGCCGATCAGAGCCAGGAGAGGATGGGGAACAAATGTGTTGCTTTAGGTGGGATCGAGCCGCTGCTGGCAGGAGAGCCTCCTTTGTCTAACGCCATCCCAGCACAGCTCACACACACGCACACGCACATACACACACACACACGCACACACACACACGTGGAGGAATTCTGGCCTTTGCTGGGGGGTCCTGCGGGAACAATGTGAAGCCCACCTCCCTCACCCTACACCCACCACCCCCACCCCAGCCAGGAAACATGGGGTGGGGGGGGGGGCGACTGTATTCACCATGTGGCTGCGACCCCCCCCACCCCCTCCCTCGACATTGTGGCTGCAGTTCTTGCCCCCAGGGCAGAGATCTTTGGAAGGAGACGGTGGGTGATGCTGATGGGGTTGTGTGTCAGTCCCTCTCTGGGCAGCGTTGAGGGGTTGTTTGCCTTAACTTTCAGTCACAAATATAAGCATTTATAATTTTTTTAGCATTCCTTTCTCAATAAAATGTTTTTGCATGCAATAACCAAAATTTACGTGCAAGTACGTATATTTGATTTGAAAATTAAGGCCAGACTGGTGGGATTGAATCATGCCTTGTGTTTCAAAATTGTTTTTTTAAATTCCATCAGAATTTTAGGGGTTGTCAAGATGTATAAATGCGTAATGGATGTTGAACAAAGACATCTATTTAAGGAGAGCTGGATGCAGGTGTCTCTTAATTTTATACATTTATTTATTTTTGAAAGACTTTTTTTCCCTCGTACTGTTACGCGCTTTCTCATGCCCATCCATTGAGTGGGCGGCTAAACTAACAATTAAACTATTGTTAGGACATCAAGAAGCTCATAAAGAGGTAGTTAGGGAAGATGATATTCAAATATCACTTCAGGATAATTACTATTAAACCGCTTAACCTTCAAATATGCACATGGGGAAGCCAGCTAAAATAAAAACTAAAACAGTAACCGGAAACAAATAATTTTGTTTTATACATTGTGAGCCCCAAAGGAGGACAACATATACAAATGCACATGTCCGAATGTATATTAAAAATCACATTAAAGATTCATTCTGCAGCTTTGAAGAATAAAAAAATTCACATTTCCACTAGTTTCCTATGTAATACATAGTCCATACTGTACATTTATTTGACACATTATTGTATAACTTCCAATATATGATAAATAGGACGGCAATGCACAGTGCATGATAACCCACACATTTTGGTCGAGATGATAATCCAGGTGTCTCTGCTTCAATAATAATTCTCAAAACATTAAACTTTGTGCGGTGAATAGTTTAAATCTGCACGGGGGTCTGACAGATGCTGGCTGTCCACATGTCTCTCGTCTCTGCCAAAAATACCAGGCAGGGAATTAGGGGAAGCAATCTATTATTTAAAGTAACAAGTGACGGTTCACATTCTGTTGCAGTATAGACCCACAACAGGAGTGCATTCATGTGTTAAGGATCCAGGCAAGCCTGAAGCCATCGCAGTCATCACAAAGTGGAGGAGGCGAAAAAAGACAGAAACACACTTCTTTCTTTAAAGCTCTCTCCATTTTCATCCGAGACGTTTGGTTAAAAACTCTAGTGGCGCATAATGACTTTTGCGTGAACACAATAAGAAATAAATACCTTCAAGCTCCTCTATTAGTCGACACTTAAATCTTTTTTTTCAGCTTTTGCGTTAATTACCCACTCATTCCAGTGAGCCTGAGCATTAATGAGGGGCACTAACGAGGGACGATCCCTCGCTCTCCTGCGCGTGCGAGCTGTTTATTTATATAATCACATGGCGGCTTCAGATGGAGGTGCGGCGGATTAGCTCCTCTGCATCACGTGAAGTGTTTAACACGGCGCACACGATGGCTCACATTGTCTCACCAGCCCTTCTCCCTCTTCCGCTCCGCGTGAACGCTCATTGTCATTAATTTGATTTGCTTATTACAATCCCTAAAACAGCTCTCATCCTTGTCATTTTCTCCTCCTTGTTCTATACGTCAGCGTAGATTATTGCGGCCCGCCATTTCAGAATCACCAGGTAAAAAGAAGTTCAATTAGTAGGAGGAATTGGAAAATGTTTCCAGTTGGAGGAGTGTTGATTACCAGGCTGGAGTCCATGAGGATTACCCGCTATTTATCCTCATATTTCGGGATGCCTCACCCTTCCCATTTCCCGAGTCCTCCAGGGGCTGGAGGAGCAGCTTGCCTTCACTCCTGCCAAAAGAATTTATTAGAGCAAATGGTATTGTAAGCCCTATGGAAGGCATACCTTATGTGGAGATTTAAAGGATATTAAGAGCATAGTGCGGCCCGGAGCCCAGGTGTACTAGGTAATAGCCATTGTCTTTTCTGTCTGGATGAGAAAGGAACATGTGCCAAAAAGGAGAGGCGGAGTGTGCCCGAGGCAGCAGGACAATTAATGCCGGAGTGCAAACGTTTTCAGGTGCCGTGTTCTGCTGCCTGGTCCTCATCATTTAAAGCGCTAATGCGATTCCAGATTTTAAGTCACACAAGAGAAATATTTACACTACTGGAAAGAAAAGGGAAAATATCTCCCGCACTCAATGGTTTACATGCTATCGTATACTGCAGCTCTCTGGTGCCTGGTATCTGACTTCATCCCAGGAATAAGTGGATTTGAAAGCTTACTAAGAACCATATTTAGTCTATCTGCAATGCTCTGTCCTTAGCCATGTGAACCAAATTTAAGTGACTTGTTCTTGTTTGTAATAATTTTTGCACAATATTTTTAGTTCATTTAAGCAACTGCCAAATTCATAAATGTATGGAAGAATTCAATTTAAAATGATCATTTTTAACTCTATTTGAAAGGCAATGCACACAGTCAGAGACAACTATTTCTGAAATATTACTTTTAGCAAGCAATTCTTTCTTCCACTTAATGATTATATGTCACACCACTGTATGGTAGTCCTCCAGCCAGGCAGTATACTCCTGTTGACCATTGTTGTCGGGTCTCTGGAAACACTGCTAGGTTACATTTATTTGCGTTTACTGTATGGACCAGGTGCATTTGTGATCTGTAGATTAAAACCACCTTCTCAGAACTTGCCATGCCTATTGCAGTTTAATCATTTTAATGACAGATTGGTTTATGATTCAAAAGTGCCTGAAAACAGGACTTTTTTTGCCCAATTACCAATGTTGTCAAGTTTTAGTCGCTGACTAAATAAATAGATAATTATTTTGTATTTACTGCAAGGTGTTTTTTTATTTATGAAATGTGCAATGGTTAAATACAATATCAAAGCCCTTATTCTCATTATGTTGTGGAGATATTCCATGAGAAACACCTGCAGAACAAATTTGGCATCCTGATCTGCAAGCGATGCTCAAACCATGCTGAAACACTGTCATTATTTCCACCTCAGTTACACCGGTGAAAAACTGCTAGTTTTCCCTAGATTTATAAAATTATCCCTTCATCTGGAAACAAAGTCCATTTTGCGGCTTTAATTTACTTCATTTTCCCAAACCATATTCAGCCATCACACTGATGTAAATACATTTATAATCACAAAATCACACCTGCCTGAAATTACAATCTGAAAATGTAGTGCTATGTCAAACTATGTCAAAGTGTATGAGTGTTACAAAATAAACAAAAATATATTCGGCATGTTGTTTTAAAAGTGTGTGTTATAAGAAGGAAAGAATCAAACCTTAGGATTTAAAAGCACAATAGGCACATGTTTGTTCAATTTGTTGTAATGTGGTTATATTGAAGATCATTTATATGTTTTGTGATGGTGAATCTGACTTGGAGTGTGACACATGCAGTACAGCAGTGTAGCATGTTTAATGAAATCAGCGATATTTTACTGATGTGCTCTAGTCAATTTCAGTGATATCCCAATTTCTCACAGCCCCTGAAACATTTAGTATTCATTTTGATTTGGCCTAGGAGCTCTAATTTAAAAAGGAGTGTATTTAAATGACAGCTGTTTGGCATGTGTACAATTCTATTGTAAAATGTACATTTCATTGCCAAATGTCATGGAAACAGGCACGCTTATACTGAATAAAATAAATTGCTACCTCATTACCTAAAATGTAAATGGACACAGTTACTGAACTTTCACACAAGATGTTTTTTTTTTGTTGTTGTTGTTGAAAAAAAAATAGACACCTCACTGATGTTGAACTTCATGGTACAAAAATCATTGCCACACAACACACTTGGTGATCAGCACTTTGGGAATTTTCCCCAATGACTGAGATTATCACGGAGTAGGTGACCAGATTCCCTGGTGGACCGCACAGATAATGCAATGAGAACTTACAATAATGGCAATTAGTCAGAAAGCATGCTGAAATATGGATGCTTGGTCACCCTACTGAATGTCTATTTTCTACGCAATCCCATTTGAAAATAACATTTGAACAGAAAATATAATTTCATCCTTGAATCATCAGTAGGCATCAATTATTGGAAATTGATACATTTGGTACACAATGTACTTGACAAATTTTTAATAACCCAGGATGACATAGGTACAGATAAAAAACCTGATATATTGAAATTCCTGTTCATAACCCACCATTTTGGGCTGCCATTTGACTCACACTTGAAAATGACCTTGACTAGTTGTTGTGTAAATGTATTTTATAATACAATGTATTCAATTTTTTTTTGGCGGTTAAAATATGCTATCTGGTGGGCAATGCTTCGATCACTGTATTCCATATTAATAAATAATAATGTACTATTCTAAATTTGTTTTTGTTTTTTCCTGTCTTGGACTCAGGCCATCCTGGTTTTGGTCTTTTTGTGGATACTGTCCATCTTGGACTATCGTGGTCTCTGAGTTGAACTGGGCTGGAACCGACCTGGGCTGAATGTCCCCCATGAATCGGAAGCAAATGAAGTGGACTGAGCTGAAACACTGCCTCAGTCACTGCATACAGAACAGAAGCTCATGAAACGGTTGTTATCCTCTGTGTTTAAAAGGCTAGAGATAGTGGTTTCCTGCGATATCTCAATGCAGAACAAGATACAACAGAACTGGCCAGTGCTTCCAGTCAGCTGATTGAGGCAGAGGACAAAAGGCAACATTTATCTAGCCCTGCACCACTAAGGCAGCCTTGTATTCAAAAGCTGGATAAAGAGAAATGAAGGCTAATGAATTGCACCTCTCCGGATATAATTCTGTAATAGCAGTAATCAGGCCATTCCGAGCCCATGAATATACATGCCCAGCGTCAGCTGCAATCCTGTTGGTGGTCAGTGTTCCTGACGCCTTGCCAGTGTAGGCATATTCCTGCCTCCTCTCTCCTAATGTTATCAGGTAACACACACTGGCATTAAATTCATGCACATAATGAAAGCCCTTTTTTGGAAGCCTTGGCGCCCAACAAAGCGTCTCTCTTGCCGAAAGCCCTTTAAGTGTTTGCGTTTAATGTCATTACGGCTCCGGAGCGCGCACGCTCGCAGGGAAGGCACAACTTGCGAAGAGAGAAAAACCCTACACAGGGACCTCAAGGTACATTTGTTTGCAGGGAGCCGAGACAAAGGAAAAAGAAAACGGAACAAATAAAACAAGCGGGTTTTATTACGTTTGCGCGATGAATGACAGAACAACAGCCACAGCCATCCTCGCTGACAGCTTGTATAGTGGGAGATTTGTGCACATTAGTCACACGTGTTAGGGAGAAGGTGGTTTCTAAAGTGCATTGATAGGGATTACAGTTCTATCGCTTCCTTTCTTTCATTCATTCCAAAACCTGTCGCTGATTCCAAGGGTGCCAGGATGGTTCTCACAATAAAAAGAAGGGGGAAGTGTTTTAAAACAAAAATTATGTTTCTAAAATGGAAATCATATTCATATTAATGACTTTAATCTGTTATTAATATTAATGATTTAATGAACTGCAAATTGCTTAAGTTTCATCACCCGAGTATTATAAACATGCTTGCTTATTTTAAAAATAGCAAATAGGCCACACATTTGATTTCGAGTTTACTGATATGATGGAACAAAACTGGATTGCAATAAATGCATTTTATAGTTCAGCTTGTTAATAAAATATTATCCTTAGAGAAATATTGTATATGTCGTATGTATGCATACCCACGTATTAGGCCTGAGTCACCCAAGATATAGGCCTGGATTCAATCATTTGTCCTTTACTTTGACATGACTGAAATTAGGTTTTAGATTTTATTTTGACCAACATTATTTGGCAAGTTCAGCCATCAATAAGAAGAGCAATCTATGTTTTTTTTAAGAAAAACACTATTGACTCTCATGGTGTCAGAACACAGCATGGTGAAACGATGATAGATGTACATTACAGATATTTAGATAGCTGACCAAAAGAAATGAATACAGTTTTTACCTTGTGACATCTCTCAGTATTTTACATATAATTAGTACTCCACCCACGCATTTGTTGTTTGATTGAAATTAAAATCCAAGCACTCCTAGCATCAGTTGGAGATTACGGACCCACACTATATAATTCCCATGATTCCTTTTCCTTCTAATGAATGTGACAGGCGATGCCCACGTAACGGATTCTGGACAGAGAATGCAGCCATTGGCTGGGATCCTACTGGCATTCTTTATTTTCTACTTCAAGTTGTTTCATGAACAGACTCTTTCAGAAAGTATATTTCTCAGTTTCATCCACCCAATTTATCAAATTCTTTCACAATATTTAATCTCATAGAAGCAAAAATAGCAGTTCTCTGTAAATACTGAACCATATTGATGAAGGAGGTTCTTTTTGTGCCATCTCATCATAATTATCATTGACATTAGCACATTTGAATACTATAACATACTAACATTATAATGGAAGCATATCTGTTATCTTAAAATGCACTTAAAATATTTATTTTTTCAAAATTCCAGTGTATTATTAGTTACCTTTTAAAGCCTTGCATCCCCTCCAGACATTTGAAACGCAGAAAGCTGTATAATACCTTTGGTACCAAAATGTGAGATCAGCGCAGTGCTTTTCTAAAGTCTCCCTTGAGAGTACAGGGTTGTGTGCACTCTGCATTAATGAATCTCATTTAAATAACGAATTAATGAGCCAATGTATGGTACTAAAACTGGTATTAATACAAGGATTAATAAAAAAAGAAAAATGCCACCCTTTTTAATAAATGGTTTATTATTTTATTGTTATTATTAAAATTAATAATAATTATAATAATACAAAAATTAAGATGAAAATATAGTTTGGTTTTGATGCAGGACATACTGTTATACTGACAAGAGTTTTTGAACTCCTTTCTGAGTGTAACAAACCAAATTGCCATAAAAAGCAATGTGCCCATACTGTATATGCAATGGGAAGTGTGAAACAGAAATTATCGATATTATGCTGGGGGAATATTGGGTATTGGAAATAGCTCATACTGAAATGCTGACATTAAAATAAATGTTTGCAAGTACGCAAAAATAACCAAATGAAAATGAAGCTGAGGAGTCCCCCCTCCTTTTCATCTTGTATCTGTTTTGTGAGCTGTTCTTATATAAGCCCGCTTATGTGTTACAATCAATAGGCCTACCCGGTCCCAAGCTCCTGTTTACACTACCTGTGCCAAAAGACTAATATTAGTATCTTCACCAAAACTGCTATCATTCTTTCGCACTCTCCCCAAGAAGGCATGGGGATTCACAGCTATCAGCGGATTTAAATGGGGATGAAATTGTATATAAGCAGGATACCCTCAGGAATGATTTCTTCTCTCTTGTATCCTTTCAGAAGGGAGAGAAAGGAAAGCAGCAGCAACTCACTGGAGAAAGGGAGGAGGAGGAGGAGGAGGAATTAATTTTCCCCTCTGGGGGGGGGGGGAACATGCAGGATCTCCCGAGGAACCACCGATCTTCAAATCTAACTGATTGGAGGAAAGAGAGAGTGGGGCCCAGAAAGTGAGTGATAGAGTGAGTTTGAGAAGAAAAAATAAGAGTTGGAGAAGAGAGGGAAAGGGCATATCAGAGATATGAGATATCGGAAAGAGTTATGGAGGCTCTGTTTGAGAAGATACTGGATGGAAGAAAATAAACAGAGAGAGATGAGGGGGTAAATGGAATTGAGAGATTCAAATAGTGACATGAGAATGGACGAATGAGTTGAAGGAAAAAAGGGTGGCAGAGCAGAATGATAGAGAAAAACAAGGAAAAAATAAATCCAAGTCTTCAGGAATAGATTTCCTCACCCTGTAGTGGTCAATGTAAGTTTAATTCATTCTTAATGGATGTAGTCAGACTGAGGAAGGCTCACCATTAATGAAGTGTCCTCCCTTTGCTCAACTCTCCATGACAAGCATCATGATTTACAATATATGTGCAGGTGATTTTCCTCTGATGCATGCTTTGGCCTTCCCATTAACAGTTGTCATCTGAATGAATGAATGAATGAAATAACACAGGGAAACACACTTGTATATGTGTTACAGTTTATGATTGTTATCAAACAAGCAATGGATGTTCTGTTTAATTCAGACTAAAATTAATGGTAATACTAGGTCATAATTTGTTAATGTGTCACAATGCATAATAACTGTTTGTACTTTGGCCAGAAATGTGAGTAAATATGACATGTGAGTGAATATCATATGTTATCATATGTTAAAACTTTCCAGAGCATCTGCAGTATCACTTTTCATTGATTTCTTACTTCCTTACCCAGTGGATCTTTAAACACCTCCTAGGTTTCTTTGCTATCATACCAGTTAACATTCATCAACAAGGACCCAGTGGTCAGTAAAATCTGAAATATAACTGATTTCCTAACATACAGTGAGGAAATTCTAAAGAATGAATGCCAGTGAATTGCCTGAAAATGATTTTACTGTAGCTTCATCAGTATGTGTCCTCTACATAACCTTTGCCCCATTTAGTTAAACTGGAAAATCACAGGTTTGGCCAAGAAGCAGGTAGGCAGGCGGATATATTGGTACACATAAACAGTCGGGTAAAATGAAAGGTAGATTCAGAAGGACAAAATGTGAAAAGTTTTTTTTTTAATGCTTGAGCTGAATAAAACTGAATGCACAATGAGAAAAAATGACATGCGGTAAAATGCATGCTGTTTGACAAAAGAGGGAGGAGGAGATGAAAAGGGGAATGTGACAGAGTTCCATTAATCCACTTCAGAAGTGTAGCGCGAAGAGGAAACAGGAGGTGGTGAAAGCACAGATCACTGGTATTGACTGTATTTATTGACAGAGGACTTTGGAAGTAAAGTCCCTCTGTTTGGGGTGTTAATTAAAGTGTCAACACAGTTCATTCCACTTAGTCCTCATCTTCACATCGCTCATCTTCTTCTTAATCTTTCTCCAGGGCCAGAGGACCTGCATTGCACTGTCAAGCTGTGATTTCAGAAGCCCAGGCTAAAGTATCTTTATTCCCCTCATGAGGAAATAATGGACTTGTGCAGTAAATGTGATCTGGTCCAGCAAACTAACAACTTTCTATGTCATGTGATGTATCATGTTTAGTGCAAGCTTTCAGTCCACAGGTACAAAAACATGGGCTTTAGTTTTAGACTTTAATGACCTATGGTGTACTGAGAAATTGTGACAAGGTTGACATTTTGATGGATTTTAATTGTAAATTGTTTTGTATAAAACAAATTAAATTGTTTTTTTTTATTTTTTAAATAAACATCTGTCCATATTCAGTTGCATACATATTATGTATTTCATCCATATTTTAGTACACATGCTAAATATTTGTGAAGGAAAATGCATAATTCAAGTTAACATTAATTCAAATAGATGTATTACTACTTGAAGTTGCAGTTCAGTTTGCTCCCACCACGCAGACTGACAAAATTAGGCAGTGATGGATACAAAAGAGTGGATCTCTGATCGTCTTGTATCAAAAATAATGTTTTATTAACATCGTCATTGCAGTGTTAATGACTTTAAAACAGATCATGGGTACATGAAAAATATGAACATTTGAATGAGACTAACTCTTTAAATCTGAACTGTGAGATCACATAATATTGCATCAATAAATGC
Source organism: Anguilla rostrata (assembly GCF_018555375.3). NCBI lineage: Eukaryota > Metazoa > Chordata > Actinopteri > Anguilliformes > Anguillidae > Anguilla > Anguilla rostrata. The sequence goes on from NC_057933.1 coordinate 63,939,861, forward strand.
TGTCTCTATTCAAAAAAAATTATGTTACATGTTAACATTCCATGAATACATCAGGTATTCAGCTAATGATTTGGCTAATATTGTTTTCTTGGCTCTGTGGCTAGCCTTCCACAGTTGGAGTAAGTTTGTTGTGTTATGTAAGTACCTAGTTAAGCCTTGCAACACTAAACCTTTATTTGCTGGATTCAGAAGACAAGCAATTAATGACAAAATTGAATTACATCTGAATCCATGAAATTGCTGGCGCACCTTTTCTCAGATTTTAGAATTTGTGAAAAGTAGTGCTAATATTCTCAAAGTTAATTCTTCACTAAAATGTTATATTTATATGGGCCTTACAGGGAATTCCATGCAAGCAGTGGTTATTTTCCATAAAAATAATTCCCATTAAAACATTACTAAATGCACAAATGCAAGAGCACAGGGGACAGAGGCCAGTAAATGACTTCAAATATGTTTCCATCAGTGGGACTTCAGAATGGCAATTCAGTTTGCTGTTCCAATCCTTTTGTTTCAACACATAATTTCAGTTATGGCCTCTGGTATGAATGGAAAAAACAAATATACTGTAAGTATAATTTCAATTATCCTGTTTCTCCATGTATCGTGAGTGCACAGGCCCATTTCAGGGGAGGATACAGACAGAGATGACAGGACACACCTGAGCACACCTGGGACATTGCTAGCTCTTAATCTGGGGGAGAAATGGACCATCTACATTGAGAAAGACTCTCCAGAAAATTGAGGAGACAAACCAGCAACAAAACTGCTTTTATTTCCTTGGCCAAGGATCAAAAAACACTTCGGCAGAATTAGCGGCCAGACTGTCCAACTGTGGGTTCACGACAAGTCAACACAACAATTCAATTCCCTAATATCTGAACACACAAAAGTACAAATTCCCTTTCCGCTTGTGAGCTTGCTTTTAGTGCAAAAATAAATTTCAAAATAAGGAACCCCAGATGTATTCATTGAGTTTCGTAAGTGACATGAACTTGGAATTTTGAAATCCACTGAATAAAACAGTGCTCTCGTTGAGAAATAACTTCATGCACAATATACACAGGAAGAAGAAATCAGACAGATAAAATATAGGTTCCATTTTACTTTTAAGAAGACATTCTACTGAGCATATTAAAAAGCAATTAAAGATAACTATTACATGCCTGATAAAAGAAATGAATGTATAGTTTAATGCATTTTTTCTGCCCATCCACAGAAAGAAATCTAAATGATTAACTATTCATTATGTTTCAAAAAATAACTAAGGAAATTAGTCTTGAAATTAGTTTTTAGATTATCTTTATTATTAGTATTATTGTAATATATCTTGTTTAAGTTCTGAAAAAAAACCCCAACTTAAATTAAACAATCCCCTTCCCCTGGTTGCCAATTAAAAAGTACAAAACAAATATTACCCAGTGAAATAGCAGAAACTGCAGTCCTGAGCTTGTTCCTCTGAGGTGTTCTCCATGTGCTTGTTTGTGTGTTTTTGGTTTCTTAGTAAGACAAGGCAGGTGGTGGCAGAGGGGAAGATTGTCAGTAAATATTGATCCTCTCCTGCACGACTGCATCAATGCCCCCCCCAAAAAAAAAAAAAAAAAGATTTGATCTTTCCCGGGAGCAAACGGGTAAATGCCTAAGTGAGGTATCATCTTCAGTCCGTTCCATGGCCAGCTCCTCCCACCCGGGCATTGTGGGTAGAGTACAACTGTTGCGAGTGGGCGGCACATCTGTTCGCTAAGACTAGTGATGCCCCGGGGGTCGTCCTGTGCCACGGCTAACATTTCATGTACAGCGTTAATAAATGCTCTGATATTTCTTTTTGGGCATAGATGAAGAGAGGTGAGCGTCAGATCTGAAGATCAACATTGTTTTAATAGCTGGAATATTAGCAGTCATGTTTGCTTTATTCTCAGCCATCTTTCCATCTGGTGTGCAATTCACACTTTACAGGTTAAGCATATTCAAACTGTGCACTCCTGCAATTAAGTAAAGCACACACAGCTACTTGTTTGCAGCACCATATGTACAACATTAAAAATATACCAGTATTTTTCTGCTCGTTTCAATTATTATTGAACTCAGTAGGGAATATATTTCTTGCTTATGAAAGAATAAGAAAACATTATGTAAATATTTTGAGTCTTTTCAAAATACTCTGAATGGAATTTGTGAGTGAGTTTTTTTATGGAGTGAAAAAACTACAGAACTACAGTAGAATCTACAGAAAGTTACATTCAACTGGCCGTGATCGCAAATGTGCTCCAAGAACACTAATTAATTTTACGAAAGACTCACAAAAGCATATCCATTCCTCATCTACAGGTTCTGGATTATACCACTGGTATACCTCAGGCTGCAATGTGATGAATTTGTAAATAGTAACTAAATGTTATTATTTAAATTATTTATTCAACCTAAGAAACTGCAAGTGGTTTATTGGACAAAGGTGAAAACTCATCAACATTAGGGATTTTGGGCCCCATGAAAGATTTCAAGTTATTCTGTATCTGGTGAAAGTGAGGAAGGAGGCATAGGGTAGACATTAGGGATGCAGGAGTCGAAGGCCAGTTATAAAGAGTGTGTGTGATGTCAGTTAGGTATGAGTGTGAGGGATGTCAGTCAGGTTTCAATGTGAGCAATGTTAGTCAGGTATGATTGTGATAGATGTAAGTTAGGTATGAGTGTGAGGGATGTCTGTCAGGTTTCAGTGTGAGCGATGTTAGTTAGGTATGATTGTGAGGAATGTCAGTCAGGTTACAGTGTGAGCTATGTTTGTCACGTATGATTGTGATAGATGTCAGTTAGGTATGAATGTGAGGGATGTCAGTCAGGTTTCAGTGTGAGTGATGTTAGTCAGGTATGATTGTGAGAGATGTCAGTTACGTATGAGTGTGAGGGATGTCAGTGAGGTTTCAGTGTGAGCGATGTTAGTCAGGTATGAGTATGATGGATGTTAGACAGGCACGAATGTGAGGAATGTCAATTAGGTAGAGCGTGAGGAACATCAGTCAAGTATGAGTGTGAGGGATGTCAGTCATGTGTCCATGTGGTGCTGCCTGAAAAGTGATGATGGCTTCGGTAAAGGACGATGACTGGAGAGCGTGGTGTTTGCCGGGATGAAAGATGGAGGCTAATCTTCCACATGTGGATTTTTTTTTTAAGGAAAGCCAACTGGATCCATGCTTGGGACTGCAGGCCAAGGGCTTCAGGAAAGCACTGCCCGGAGCCAAAGCACACAGTGTGAAATGAGAAGCTAAAGCTTGAATGTGCTTTTGTTTATCAGAAAAATGCACTCAAAGTGGGATTGGCAGTAAAAGGCCCAAACTCTATAAGTCACACTGAACTGGCGCAGGCCAGAGATGGGAAGGCATGGGGACGCTTCAGGCACGAGTGGCCTACGAGAAGCGCCTCTGCAGTCAGGCATCTGGCAGCCTCCTGCCCCATTTTGCTCACCCCATAATCTCTGTTTGAGCGCAAAGAAGGATCCGAAGGTCAACCTGAATGAAGAAATTTGGTCAGAAGTTGAAACGGAAGAATCTGTGAATCTGGTTTGAGAAACAGCAGCAGTGAGGGAGCTCACTGGGGCGGTGGGGGGGAGGAGTGGGGGGAGGTTAGTGGCGGTGGGGAGTGATTGAGTTAGGGGGGATGGGGGGTTGCAGAGGCCAAACAAAGCTCAGGGAATTTGGGACGCAGATTTCTGGGCAAGTGGTGGGCACTGTCATGCCAGGGACTAAGCAAGCTCTGACAATAGAGGCGTTCCTCTGTTGGTGCGAGCTGTGCATTCAGACACTGTCGCATGCCTCCAGCCGCAAGGTCTGAACACCCATGCCACAATGGAGGAGAGAAATGGAAGCTCTGAGCTTTTGTGCGAGTGCGAGAAAAGGCTGTTGGGTGGGAAGCACCTTTTGGATGGCCTTTAGAGATCTGAGGTCAGAGTGATTGCACGGCCATTCCATGTGTTTCCCTCTGATGATGACTTACACATTTGCTGTAATCCACAGAGACCTTAGGATTGCTGGTGTTACCTCATTGTGGGAAAGGGAAGGCGGACATTCAGATATTAGCTTCACTGTATGTTGTCCATCCATTTAAGATTAAGTGATTTTAAAAATGATGAGGAGTGCCTTCCAAACATGTGTCTGAGTTCTTTATATATGGTATTTCACACTGAATAGTGTTTCCCATTATGTATTGTACCAACAATATTACAGCAACACTAGAGTGCACAGACCTGGAATATTGATATAATATTGCATGCAGTAGGCACGCAACCAAATATCTCTGTCAGATGGGGCTAACTGGCTAACTGTAATTTTATCAACATGGCCTCTGGCGTCCTCGCAGGGCAACATGAACATAGTAGCAGTAAGTCAGCTACCGATAGCCCAGTAAAATACCAACCAACAAATTTCAGTGGCAGTAGAACACAACAACAGTGTGCCATCTGGCTACTTTTTTAGATTAGGACATTTTGAAACAAAAATACATTCAGACACACATTTTGCTTTTTACATATACAGTAAGGCCTACCAGTCAAAGGCGCGTGAGTGGTGGCCAAAAGTGCCAGCCTGACAGATCGACAGTCCACTGCACTAGCTAATGCTATGATAGCTAGATTGACCAGCTATTAGGTTGTGCAAATGAAGAAAATAATGTTGAAAGACATTGACATTACCGGAAAGGTAGCGAGATAGTGTTATAACTAGAATGTTAGAACTTTAAGGGTTGTATTTGCGTTATATAGAATGCTTGATTATGTGGTTTTTTGCCTGAGGCTCAGCCAGCTAGTATGCAAGCATTCCACCCAACAACTAGCAATCATGAATAACAGAATTGTAAATATCACATTCCTGACACTTGCTGGTTCACGATTTCATGAATTCAAAGCTACATTATCTGGCTAAAACCACACTCTAGCATTTTGTGTAGTGTTTTGTGTTGTTTCCCACAAAAATAATCCAGCAGCTATACCATGGCTTCATCCTTTATTTGCAACTAAGAAACCAACAGAACAAATGATTTCAAATTTTAAAATTCTCTTACAGGTGGCACCTTGAGCCTGTGACCTTATAGCAGCTTCTGAAGTGCTGAACATTTGCACAGTATGAAAGAAAAAGACAATGAAGAAAAGGACTGGGAAGGAGTTAGTAAATTTAAGTGTCATTTATTACTTCATGAAAAAAACTTTTTAAAATAAAGTTATGTGAAAAGATGAAGCACATTCCCTTTGCCTATCAAAGAGCTGCCTGACAGGCAGTGCAGGGCATGCTAAGCGTAATGTGTCCACACATCTATATGCATCTTCACTTTCAAATCATTCTGCACCTAAATGAATACCTGGTAATGGCATAATTTATTGCTCATACAGACAAAAAGGATGTTGCTCTCCTTGTTCTTTAATATTGCTAACTTGGTGACTTTTGTCTATAGCATATTAGCAATCTTCGCACACAATAATTAATTAGATTTTATTTTTGGCTTTTATAATGTAATTTAAACAATAAGATTCAATTTATCGTGTCAATCATGCCTGTGTGCTTATCAAGTATACACACAAAGGAAACAAGTAGAAAAATAAGTAACATTTCATGATCATTCATGACCAAACTTTTCAACAAAAAAAACTTTTGTCAGGAAATATAATGAAACCCATGACTGAGTCATCTTAAAAAAATATTTGATGGTTTGCAAGGCTCACTGGAGTTGAAAGCAGGAACATGGGGGAACGACTCTCCTGTACTATAGTATGTGTGATCAAAGAAGCCTTGGATGTGCAGAGAGCTGACTGAACAGGTGATAAACATACAGTAGCAAATAAAAGGAACAGGATACGGTAAGGGGTTTGTTCTGAATAAAAGAAAACCCAGTGTATTGTCTGAATGCACTACATATTAATGTGAGTGAGAACATGTGCATGGTGGCCATATTTGCACTATCTAGGAAGGAAGCTGAGCTGGCATCAGTGATGCCATATAGGGGTGGGGGGAGTTAGGAACATTAGAACATAAGATTATTACCTGTATTTGTCAATTATTTAAATAATTGGTGGTAGGGCCCAATGTGAGATCTTTTCCCAAGGCCCAAAATCCCTAATGTGCCCCTGGCTGGCATGCCACTGTAGTTAACACAGATCTTTTTAGTCTTAAAAATGCACGGTAAAATCTGATTGAAATTAAAATAAGGAGAACTGAAAACCAAAAAAAAAAAAAAAAACTTGCTTGTGCATAATTTCTAAAAGTAAACCATCAGTTTTAAAAAGTTGCAGTGTCTTTCATGGAACCAGGATGAACAAATGAAAATGTTAATCCAGACAATAATTATTGTCCAGGAACTATTTTTTTTATGTCAAAATATATTAGATCACTAATATAATTAGAAAATGACTTTTAGACATATCATATCAGCTGTTAAGTATATAATCAAAAACGATCAAAAAACCAACCTAGTCAGCGGAGTTTGGAATTTGACTGGTGAAAACAATATATCATAGATTCATTTTAATAGGTTGCATACATTTCAAGAATGCTGCTGTATACTTTGGACAAATAAATCGATATATGAAGAAATTACATCAAACGGAGGGAACTAGATAATCTCCAAGAGTTACTCAATATGATATAGGAGAAGGCGTTTTAACAACTATAATTATGAAAATCCAAATGAGGCAATTAGAGGCAGCTGATGAAACAAGTTTGATGAGAGGAAGAACGGGTGGAAACCATGAAATACACTTTAATAAAAGTTCCAAAAGGACCAGATTAATTAAATACAAAGGCCATTTAAATACATGTGATTGGGAAGGGTAAGACTGAAAATGAATTGTGCATAGTCTAATCAATTAAGGAAATGCACAGCTGTAAATCTGAAAGTATCATTTAAGTAAATGTAATTGTTAAAACAGGAATAAAGCAATTTCTTGAAATTCTGATGGATGACATTGTATTTCATTTAGTAAAATAAATTATTTTTTCGAATATGACTTACAGTCGACCTGCAACAATAATTGCAAAGAAATAAAATATAATGTAAAATATATAATATAATGTTAATTGTGTACAGATATATTCAGATATGTAGATATTGTTCCTTGAAGGTACACCCTCACAACAATTTACCATTACGCTAACATTTTATGTATTTCATTTGTTGTATGTACAGTATTCATTTCATTCAAGTGTATTAATTACAAACATGGGCATGTAGTTTAATGCTTTAAAAAATGTTATTCAATAACAATGATAAATAATAACTGTGAATTATTATATATAATGACACAATTCTCAATTGTGTTGCTGCTGTTGTACCTCATTTTGAATTGATTATTTAAATATACATATATAAAATGTATTTAAATAATTCATATTGAGCTAGTTTCTTAAACGCTTGAGAATTATGTTTAGTCATTAATTCCTTGATTTTTAAATAGAAATATAAACATCCTCGGAAGATATCGAAAATATATTTCTGTATTCACAGTATGAATTCAATCACAGTACTTCATATAGCCAAAATACATTTTTAGGCATTTTCAAAAGGAAAAAAAAAATGCTACACTGTGTAAATACAAGATCCTCCTAAATGTAATATGACTGGATCCTCTAGTTAATGAGGAAATGAGGATAGAACTAGAATACATGACCTAGTCACATGGTATGTCTTAGTGGCAAGGGGTGCCAGCTTTGGTTTTATGTCATTATTGTGTGCCAATGTTCACAGCAGGAGGGTAACTGAAGAGAATAGAGGCCCTTAGGGCAGACTCTGTGTCAGGAGATAGCACAGAGGTGGTGGTCAGGTCTGAGGCGGAAGGTGGGATGGAGGAGGTGTGGTACCAGGGAGGGCAGCCCTGCCAAGACCTGCTCTTCTCTCTTTCTCTCTCTCTCTGTCTCTTCCTGTCTGTCTCCCTGTCTCTTGGCATTTTGGCAAGAGTTAGGGTGATGGAATGATCCAGTTTAAGCTAGCTCAGAAGCACCAGAGAGTATTCAAATATTTATTTTTGCGGGGCATGGAGGAGACCGCACTGCTGCGAAGTCCCAAGTTCCTCAAAGCTGCACTTTGGTGAGTCCGTCCTGACGGCCAATTGGCTCCCGACAATGGAGAGAGGATCTGTGGGTGGGTTTGTGGGTTCTGCTCTGCAGCTGCCTGCTGCACCCCCTTACACCCCCGCCTGATCCCAAAAACCCCTGGGGGCCTGCCACGTGTGTATCTGCAGTCTGAACTCTGTAAGCGGTGGTCTTACTCGAGACACTATGGAGAGCTATTAAAAATATATTCCTTCTTTCTGTTGCCACAGAAAATATACAAAGATATTAACTGTGAAATTTTACACTCCTGTGAACTTTTTACTTTGTGTTAATGTCAGGACTTGGACTAAGACTAACTCTGAGATTATGTAGAGCAGCTCATTACAAAGGCAGGACCTGCAGTGTGGTGGAATTGTAATGGTTGGTATCACGGCAAGAGCCATGATTGACTTTCATAAACACAGGAAAGTACAAGAGAAAGAAAATAAACTTTATGTGTAGTATCATGGACAAAACTACTTATATTATTATATTATCATATTAAAGCATTTAGATACTTTTAGTATTGGATCTATTTCACCTGTAGCTAAATCATTCAGATATATTCATTGACCTACTTCCATTTAATTTTCAACTCTGCTATGAACCCAGTAAATTGCAACACAGGACAATGATGATGATGCAGTGTTATAAATGCCTTTTATGTGACATTTTACACTACACAGTAAATTCTGTGGAACAGCAATACTTGCATATGTTCTTGCCAAGCCAGTCTCAGCCACTAACCTACATTTTTAATACAGTTAAGTTGCAAACAGAAGCACTTCGAGTTAAATAGTTTTCAAATGTTTATAACAGAACATTCCCTCATATGGGAATCAAACAAATTCTTCTCATGAGGAGAGTTCCCAAACCACCTTCAGTACATTAACAGTGGCACAGAGGTAATCACATGATCACATGTTTTAGATGAGATCCAACTCTGTTCAAAAGTATAATAATGGTCTCTATGTTTGAATGTATAAAGGTTAGATGCATTAATCTGTATGTATCACTAATGTTTGGTGGAAAATCTTAACCTATCAATGGTGGTGATAACAATAATCATCACCGTCATCATAATCATTGTACTTGACGAATGCTGTTGTCGTTATTATGGTTATTATTACTGGTAATGATGCCACTGCTGCTCTGATTCCCCCCAGCAGAAATTTCACCATGGAAATAAATGAAAAAATAAAATTTTATTGAATTAGACTAAAAGCAATTCCAAATAAATGGAGCTTGAATGCATCCCCATCTGAACAACATGTAATTCCATTGTGCAGTGAGTGGGAGCAGGGAAGGCACAGTGATAGCCGTATGCTCTGGTCCAGACCTTACGGCTGTGGGTTGAACTTGCTTCACGTTATTGTGCATTACTTACTTTTTTGACAGATGCATTCCAGATACATTTCAGCAATTTACATTTTATTAAAGCAGATCAGGTTAGGTATTTTTAAGGGCCAATAAGTGCACAGAAATTCTTCAGTGTATGTGTGTTTGTATATATATACTATATGGCCAAAAGTATCTGGACACCCCTTGGTCTGGGGCTGCTTTTCATGGTTTGGGCTAGGCCCTTAGTTCCAGTAAAGGCAAATCTTAATGCGGCAGCATACAGTCACATTCTGGATGATTTTGAGCTTCCCCAACAGTTTGGGGAAGGCCCTTTCCTTGTATCAGTATGACAACACCCCCGGCCACACAGCAAGGTCCATATAGAAATGGTTTTGTTGAGAATGGTGGAAGAACTTGACTAGCGTGCACAGAGCCCTGACCTCAACCCCATTCAACACATTTAGGATCAATTGGAACACACACACACACACTCACACACCAACGGTGAAAGGCTGTCATGAAAGGTACCAATCAGCTCGTTGGGAGCAATTAGGGGTTAGGTGTCTAGCTCAGGGGCACGTTGACACTCCCAGGGCAAGGGATCGAATCCTCTGACTGCCAGACAACCGGTCTTACTCTTTTCTTACCCCAGGGTTTCAGCTAGGGTTAGGGTTAGGGTTACAGCTAGGGTTAGGGTTGGGGTTACAGAAAGGGTTAGGGTTAGGGTTACAACAAGTGTTAGGGTTAGGGTTACAGCTAGAGTTAGGGTTAGGGTTAAAACTAGGATTAGGGTTAGGGTCACAGATAGGATTAGGGTTAGGTTTAGGGTTACAGCTAGGGTTAGGGTTAGGGTTAGAGCTAGGGTTAGGGTGAGGGTTAGAGCTAGCGTTAGGGTTAAGTTTAGGGTTACAGCTAGGATTAAGGTTACCATTACAGCTAGGGCTAGGGTAAGGGTTACAGCTAGGGCTAGGGTAAGGGTTACAGCTAGGGTTAGGGTTAGGGTTACAGCTAGGGTTAGGGATAGGGTTAGGGTTACAGCTAGGGTTAGGGTTAGGGTTACAGCAAGGGTTAGGGTTAGGGTTACAGCTAGGGTTAGGGGTAGGGTTAGAGTTAGGTTTAGGGTTATGGTTAGGGTTAGGGTAACAGTTAGGGATAGAGCTAGGGTTAGGGTTAGGGTTAGAGCTAGGGTTAGGCTTACGGTTAGGGATAGAGCTAGGGTTAGGGTTAGGGTCACAGCTAGGGTTAGGGTTAGGGGTACAGCTAGGGTTAGGGTTAGGGTTATAGCTAGGGTTAGAGTTATTGTTAGGGTTAGAGCTAGGGTTAGGGTTCGGTTTAGGGTTAGTGCCTGGTTTAGGGTTAGGGTTAGGGTTAGAGCTCGGGTTAGGGTTAGAGTTACAGCTAGGGTTAGGGTTAGATCTAGGGTTAGGGTTAGGGTCACAGCTAGGGTTAGGGTTAGGGGTACAGCTAGGGTTAGAGCTAGGGTTAGGGTTAGTGTTATAGCTTGGGTTACAGTCATGGTTAAGGTTAGAGCGAGGGTTAGGGTTAGAACTAGGGTTAGGCTTAGAGCTCAGGTTAGGGTTAGGGTTAGAGCTAGGGTTAGGGTTAGAGTTACAGCTAGGGTTACGGTTAGGGTTATGGCTAGGGTTAGGGTTATTGTTAGAGCTCGGGTTAGGGTTAAGGTTAGAGCTAGGGTTACAGCTAGGGTTAGGGTTCGGGTTACAGCAAGGGTTAGGGTTACATTTGGTGTTCGGGTTAGAGTTAGCGCTAGGGTTAGGGTTAGGGTTACAGCTATGGTTAGGGTTAGGGTTACAGCTAGGGTTTGGGTTAGGGTTGGGGTTAGCGTTACAGCTAGAGTTAAGGTTAGGGTTAGGGTTTCAGCTAGGGTTAGGATAAGCTTTAGGGTTAGAGCTAGGGTTAAGTTTAGGTTTAGAGCTAGCGTTAGTATTAGTGTTACAGCTAGGGTTAGGGTTAAGGTTAGGGTTACAGCTGGGTTTGGGGTTATGGTTACAGCTAGGGTTATGGTTAGAGTTCAGGTTACAGCTAGGGTTAGGGTTAAGGTTAGGGTTACAGCTGGGTTTGGGATTATGGTTACAGCTAGGGTTAGGTTTAGGGTTAGGGTTACAGCTAGGATTAGGGTCAGGGTTACTGCTAGGGTTAGGGTTAGGGTTACAGCTAGGGTTAGGGTTAGATCTAGGGTTAAGTTTAGGGTTACGGTTACAACTAGGATTTGGGTTAGGGTTAGGGTTACAGCTAAGGTTAGGGTTATATCATTGCAGTCCATTTACCATTTAACAATTGGCTTTCCAATTGATCCCAAAGGTGTTGAATAGGGTTGAGGTCAGGGCTCTGTGCTGGCTAGTCAAGTTCTTCCACCATTCTCAACAATACCATTTCTATATGGACCTCGCTATGTGGCTGTGTGTGGCCGGGGGCGATTGAAGATGTGCAATGAGTACATCATTTCCAGTAGACATTGTTTCTTGCTTTGACGAATGCTTTTTCTTTGTATGGGAAGATAAATGTTCTGGAATTATCTTCATATTCCATTCTTGGCAGTCTGGATTTGTTCCCAATGTGTACTATAGAGCAATGTACTCAATGTGTGCTGCAGCTCAGAAGTCATACATTGACATTGCAGGGTTATGTAACATTTAACCATTGCATCTATATTGGCTTACAATAAATAATTCGTTTGGGTGTATACGATATATTACAATATATAATTAGTTTGGGAGTGTTTCATTAGGCAAACTGAGGTACACCTTCCTGGATTTATCCTAATATTTAAATATCAGAATGTCCCACTCTCAGGGCATGGGTCTGACTCATCAAGCTTTGTACGCTTCTGATTTCCTCGTTGCTTTGCTTGGGTATGGCGATATATCCAATGTACTTTCTTTCATTGGTTTATACACAATATAAATGATCACTGATTTGTTTGTATTTTCTTTTATCAGAAATGGTCACCTCTGATTCCTTACACTTGCATACTTGCAAGGATGGGTCTTATATTTACCTTCGGCAATGATGCCAATGTCAATCCATCCATATCTGGAAAAGTAGTGGCCGGGTTTCCATCAAATTGACTGTGCACATTCTTGTTACCAAGAGGAAGAAACCTGTTGATTTTGGTGACCCCATGCTCTTTCCTCTAACACCACCATCAGGCCAAGCTTTCAATTTGTGATCAATGTATCTCAAAAAGGAATGGCCGGATTGCCAGTAAAATTTGCTATGCACATTCATGTTCCCAAGAGGAAGAAGCCTATTGATTGTGGTGATCCCATGGCCTTTCCTGTATCACCACCATCAGACTAAACATATCTCAAAAAGTAATGCCTGGATTGCCAAGACATTAGCTGGGCACATTCATGCAAGTGTAGATTACCCCGCCCTGGGCATGTCGAAGTGTCCTTGAGCAAGACACCTAACCCCTAACCTCTAACTGCTCTGGCGAATGAGAGGCATCAATTGTAAAGCGCTTTGGATAAAAGCGCTATATAAATGCAGTCCATTTACCATTTACTGTTCCTTGACGAAGGTTTGTACTCTTTCAGGTTGTGTATGTGTTGACAAATCCACATATTTTTTGAGTGCATGCACAAACAAATGTACAAACTGAAATTAATATTAAAATGCCTTCAGACTGCCAGACCAATAGAATTTACCTTATACCATGAATATATTACATCACTTACCGTTTGTTTCAGAAAAGAATGAAGTTAAATAGAGCAATGGAGTCAAAACAGGCTAAAAGGTCATTCTTGAAAAAGAGTTTTTGAATTGCAATTAGCCTATCCTGGTCAGATAAAAGTTAAATAAAAATACATCTTACATATATAAGGTGCATGTGAAGTCAGGTTTCAAGTATTTCTGCCTATTGCAATCCATGGATGTGAAGTATTGTAACTTTTGTACACATGATGTGATGCAGCGTATGTTACAGGTCTGACGTGGAATAAACCCGCCACTGTATCACATTTAAATTTTTTTATTAATTCTGAAAACAGAAGGAGAATGGACATATATGAGTTCGCTGCACCGGATTACCACACCATTTACAGATAGCATTAACAGAAGATAATCTCTGATTTTACTTTCACAGTGTCGCAAAAATAAAGAAAACACTTTACCCTTTACGGTTCAGTTACCTTGTGCCTGTTTCAATTACCAAAATAAACATATTTCTTTACAGAGTATCAATTCCATATATCAGTATCACATTTCACAATTCCAAAAAGACCAGCAATCTCATACAGTCACTAAAACTAATTAACAAAGATTTTTAGGCTTATTAATCTCTATAGCTCTACATTTAACTGGATATCCCCCTAGTGGACAAACAATTATTTGCACTCCACTAGCAATACTGAACGAACCTCATTTCCCAACGAAACAGGGTAATACAGTTCCGTGCATTTTCCCTGTGTTTAAGCTGACTGTTTCGCATGTCCCTTTTAATACCAGATCCGTGCACTTTAATGCATTAAGTTGCCGAGTATTAGCTCAGCTACTGATATTCCCACGTTCCCTTTCCGAGTTAGTGCTGGGAATTATTGTTTCAGATTCGCTTTCGCTCAGGCAGGATGTACTAATAAAGTCGCGAATCTTCCTTCAATAAACACAGGATGCATCGGCTTTGGAACGTCGCCGTACCCGGTATAATTTATTCATGTCTGAACTTACTCACAGCAGGTAGCTGAGCATATCGTAAAATAACTTGGTCGGCTACTGTGGCTATCAAGCTACACACGCTTGGTACACTTTCGCGGCCATTCTGTTTCCTGTCTCCCGGTTCCTTTCGCAGAACGGCGCTTAATGCTCTAAATATTTCACAATCCATACCCGATTATTTTAGCTTACATTCCGAAATGGAATATTTAACCATCATCACCAAATATTTTCCAAAATGGACGGCGACCCCGTTCAGAAACACAGTGTATTCGCGCCACAATCTCACTGACGATCATGTTGCCATTAAACCTCATACTAAAACATATCAACATATCACTTTCTACTTTCTATTACCGCTACACACTAACCGATTGCAGGAGTGAATATTACCTTACCTGAAAACAGAAGGAGAATGGGCATATATGAGTTCGCTGCACCGGATTACCACACCATTTACAGATAGCATTAACAGAAGATAATCTCTGATTTAACTATCACAGTGCAGACCCCTGCAGTTAGTAGCGCCACCTTACTGCTGGGAGGTGGATATGCCCTCTCCATTAACCAACCGAATATGACTCCGTACACTGTCTTCAGTTCAGAGTGTGACACGTACATACAGTACAGGTGCAGATTGTGGTGTGGTTACGAAAATAAAATAAAAAAATATATTTTTATGAGCTGAAATGGTAGCTGGGTGCCAGATCATGACAAAATGTAAGCTTGAAAATCATTGCTGCTATTAACAATGCTACCAGTAACACTGTTGAATGCTGAGAGAAGTGACCGAAAATGGTCTGTCTAGTGTTTAAAAAAAGATTGACACATAAGTACCTGGAACATTAATAATAGGATTAGAGTAACAGGAACCTATTGCTGGAGAGATGTTTGTTCCTGTACCTGTGATTCCCACGAAGTATTTAAGGAGTTTCATTTCCAGAAATTTTACCGAATGTTGACTATACCATGGCTAGTTCCATTTGGTAAAATTCTCATTCTTAGCAGAGGGAAGTCATTTACAAATTTAGCTACTTTACTGCACTTTGTTTATCAATTTATGACAGTATCATGCTTTACTATGTCATATCCCTATGTCCCAATTAGCCAGGATGACAATGTTATTAACAGAAAATGTTTCAGTGTATAAATTTAATTAGCAAAAATTTGCTAATTAAATTTATAATTTTTTTTTTGAAAAAAATATTTTTCCCACAAAAACCAAGAAAAATAATACAAAAGATACTATTTTTATTTAAACCAGCAAAGTGAATGAAATCATGGGATATATAGTATATGTATATATTATATATTATGGAATTGCTTTCAACCGGAAACATACTGTACAATCAAGAAACTTTATCTTGAAATATCTACTAAATGTACAGTATTTCATTCATTTTTCTGCAAAAGTGTGGTGTGAAATGCAATGTATTTATAGCACAATTATTGAAGGGTTAATTAGAGGAGCTTATGCTTCTTGCCAGTGACCATAATTTCAATTCAGATGTGTAAACAATTTAGTAATACCGTAATATCTTCTTTATTTGCTGCACCTTTACCCTAACCACTGTGACATTATCACTACTGACATAAATATTATTAATTTATGCAGATATATATTTGGCAAAATATGCTGCAGCAGCTTTCTGAAGAGTAAAAAGCAGTAACCAACAAGATATTTGAACCATAACTTTTCAGTCGTAGGTTCAATTCTTAAGCTCTATGACACAACATTCTGTAGCTTCTGTATCTCTAGTTGTTGGGAAGAAGATTCTAACTTTGCTGTGTTGCGTCTTTGTGGGACTGAGAGATCTCCTTGAAATCCTGCCTCCATCACAGCCCTGTCTAACTGGAGTTCATACCATGCAATTTTATTTCACTTCAGCAGAACATTTGTTAGAGAGCAGCCAGCTCTGTTCAGAATGAAAGCAGTGCTCAGACCAGGCACTCTGTCAGAATGGCTTCCTGATTCAATGTCTCCAGGTTCAAAAGGTTTCCGTGGAGCTCTGATCAGGGTTTATGTCTCCCTATTCATAGTTTCTGGTTGGTTGGTGTGTGTGTGTGTGCATTTTGTGGGTGTGTGTGTTTGTGTGTGTGTGTGTGTGTGTGCATTTTGTGGGTGTGTGTGTGCGTGCGTGCGTGTTTGTGTGTTTTGCTTGTGTGCGTGTGTTTGTGTCTGTGTGTGTGTGCATTTTGTGGGTGTGAGTGTGTGTGTTATCAGCCTGAATGGGCTACTCTGCTGCTGTTTATATTCCCACAGCATGGGGACAGCATTGGAACAGAAACACCAGCTCTCTCTCTCTCTGTCTCTCTCAATCTCACACACACGCTCACACATGCTCACACGCAGAATGTTCCTACTGGTCAGGCCCCTGTTCAGCAGCTTCATTGCCTAAATGAATTTAATTTACCTGAGGAAAGGATGAAAATGGTCTTTAAATTATGAGTTTGAATAAAAAGGAAAAACACCCTTGTTTGTTTAAAAGAAGTGACATATATAATGCTGTTTGATACCACCACAGGTGAAAAGCAGTTGATTCTTTCTTCTTTTTGTGATGAAACCTTCATGGTAAGACCTGGAACCTGGACCTGGAAGATCTATGGATTCGCCAAACCTACAAACCTCCCATACCTCACTTGTGCTTTTCATAGCAGCACAAAAAGTAGTATACATGTAGAGTAGTTGAAAGGACTGTATAACTGTATATCTAGACAAATTTGTTAGTGACAACTGAAAAGATGGCTTGTCAAGAGTAAAATATATCAATGCTATTGTATATGCTAGATCAGTGGTAACCAGCTCTGCTCATGGAGATCTACTGTCTGGTAGGTTTTCACTACAACCCTAATTTAGCTCACTTGATTCTACTAATTAGCAGCTCAACAAGATCTCTAGCTGTTGAATGATGGGTGCTTTGTAAGGGTTGGAGTGAAAACCTACAGGGCAGTAGATCTCCAGGAACAAGGTTGGTCACCACTGTGTTAGATGATGCTGTAGACAGAATGTATATACAATATTTATATTAGCTATACAGTAAAACAAAAAGGCAGAAGTTTAAGTGTAAATGTGTATCAAACAATGTCCAAAAAAAGGAATGATTATACAATCACATCACCCTGAACATCACTATAGGGTAAAACAAGATCGCTTAAGGCATCCAGAAAATAACTTTGCTATCTCTACTAGACTGCACATACTGGTACGTATCAGTTATGCAGGCCACAATGATGGCTTGATTTGACTAGTGGGCCCGACTGTGTTAGACCTTTCTGATTCAGATACAGCCTTTTTCATTTAGCTGCTAAACTTATCAAGATGCGTCTAATTTTATTTACATTCATTATTGAAAAGTAAGGACAATGTGCATTGACTGAGTTATGTATATTTTTGTAAGAAGTATTGTGCATTACAAACATCATTGGCATTTGTAAACAGAAAACATTTTTAAAAGAAAAAATGACCATACGTTGTTTCTGTCCTTGCCCAGGTCTGCATGGTAGCTGAGGAACACACACCGTAAATGGAGATTAGCAGGAACTCATGCAAACGAAGACTGATATGTTTTCTTTATCTGTATATAAAGAACAGACCCTAATCTCAGACATTGTGGAACAGCTGCCACCTTCATATGTGCCAGAGAATTTGGCGTCGTTTCCCATTTATCTTTGCCCTCACCAGCCCAACAGTGCCCGACGCAGAGATACAATCACCCTAGTCCCCAGGCAGGACTGTGGGCCATGACTGAAATCCACCACATTTTCAGCATCTTTTCTCTCTCATTTCTTTCCTCCATCTATCTGCACTTTGTCTTCATTTTTGTCACATCTTCATGTGTCAAGGAGTAAGCATAGTCATAAAATTACTGCCAAATGCCCACAAATTGTGCCCGGTGCCTCCACCCACAGCAAGTGTTGGTTGTTTCCTGATCTCTGTGCACTCCACCACAAGCTTTATGAGATAGTTTAATTGTATGAAATAACCATAACCATAACAACTGTGATGGTGGTGAAGGAATTTTCCAAACAGTTAAGTTTACAGTAAAGTTTGAGTTTTTTTGTGAACTGGGAGGAAATTCTTTAAACATGTAACCTCTGATGTTTTTATTACATTAAATGAGTATTTTTTATCGTCTTTATACTGCATATCCCTGTCCATCACTTTATTGACTGAGAAATGCAGCAGTATGGTCAAAATAGTCACTGGATTACTTAAATGTCCTCATTTCTTTTAATTTGACGAACTATAGGACATTTTCTATATTTAAATCTGACAGCATACAGTATGAAATTGTAATATGATACTGTAAATAAACAGCTACTGAGTCCCATGACTGCCAATTGAAGTTGTTGAAGATTTTCTAAGAATTTTGTTTGTTTTGTGAATCTACAATTCTGTACAATATTACCAGGCAAAAAATAAAAATAAAATAAATACGACTCCATTTTTGAAAATTTTTCCCAGCATAATTTAACAATAGAAATATTTGGGAGGGTTCCGGGTTTTGCTAGGACAGTTACCCAGCTAACTCAGTAAAGATATTTAAGATATACTTTATTGAACCCCGTGGGGTAATCTGTCCTCTGCATTTTGACCCATCCTAGTTACTTAGGAGCAGTGGGCAGCCACAGTGCAGCACCCGGGGACCAACTCCAGTTCTGAGGCCAGTGCCTTGGTCAAGGGCAACTGCAGGAGTGCACCTAACATGCATGTCTTGGAGCAGCTTCATGAAATGCCCCCCCACCCCAGTTCATGTTATGAACCAATCAACAATTACATTTATTTTTCATATTCACATAATAATCCATATAGTTAGATAGCATAGCTGCCTGCGGAGTTGGCAATGCCCTATTTCCAATTCTGGTGCCATTGCACATAAACCTTTTATTGGATATAACGCTATCATCTGATCTAATGCCAAAAAGAAGAAAATTGCATAGAGCTCACTCTAGAATAAACATAAAAATATTTATTAACATAGTTTTTTCCCTTTTGCACAGTGTAACGGCTGCCACTGTCATTTTTAGCTAGCGAAAACTGCTAAATTGCGCTGTTAGTTGTCATTAGCAAGCGGGGGTGCAGTCGATTGCACACCTGCAAGTGGTAGCGCAATGCATTTTAAACTTTAACTTCAATGCACATTTTAAATTTTAAACAAACTTACATCTAACCTAACTTTAACTTAACCTCCTGGAATGTTGTATTAAAATGAAGGCACATTAAACCCCATGTTTAAACCTAACGTGAATTGACATTGTTAAAATGCCAGTTCTATTGAGTGGCATTTCGTGGGAAGAAGTATTTCATCTGCTTTAATTTTAGTGCCGCATGCTCTGCTGAATGTGGATTAATTATATCATAGTGTTATTAAAAAAGTCTTTTATTTTATGTTTGTCTGCCTGTACCAGACATCACTGGTTCATTTTGCTCATTGTAGGCTATACTACTGTGGCCCAGCGTATCGCTGAAGTTACCGACTGCTGTCTCAGGCTTTCTATGAACAAGCCTTGCACAGCTAATAGGTCTAAAATAATGAGAAACCGTGATGGAAATGCCCACGGTGAAAAAGGCAACACAGGTATAGCCTCCCTGGAATGTCACTGTTATGTTACTGACAGAATACATTTTATATTGTAGATGGATTGATTGAAGAAGAAGAAGGCTTTATTTGTCACGTGCATATACATGTACATACAGTGAAATGTGTCCTTTGCATTTAACCCATCCTAATTACTTAGGAGCAGTGGGCAGCCACAGTAGAAGGCTTATTTGTCCTGCATATCATGTACTACAGTGAATGTGTCCTTCATTAACCATCCTATTACTAGGAGCAGTGGGCAGCCACAGTGCAGCGCCCGGAGACAAACTCCAGTTCTGAGGCCAGTGCCTTGGTCAACGGCAACGGCAGGAGTACACCCAGGGGCAATTTAGACTCTCCAATTAACCTAACCTGCATGTCTTTGGACTGTGGGAGGAAACCGGAGTGCCTGGAGGAAACCCACACGGACAAGGGGAGAACATGCAAACTCCACACAGAAAGGCGGGGGCTCAAACCCGGTACCTTCTTGCTGTAAGGCAACGGTGCTACCCACTGCGCCACTGTGCCGCCCACCGTGAATATAGGCTATCTATGGTTAGCTTCTTGAAATTGTCTCTTGTAAGCCAATTTTGATGGACATGCACATTTTTCATAACGTTAACCACACATTGCAACTTTTTTTCCCATTGAAATGGCATAATTTAGCTGTATTTCACATGCAAAACTTGGTTTTGATTAGCCTGTGCCAGAGCGATGATTTTTAACCATGCAAACCAATTTAAATCATTGCACAGTCAATAATTGTATAATATAATGTTAACTATCCTAGTGAAATGGGTACATTGCTGTGTGAGCAAAGCAGGTTTAAACCTTTTCTGTGAGCAAGCTAGATGCTGTACCACCTAAAGTAAATAGGTTAATATTGATAGGATACTTTTCATCGTCCTGCAACATAGTCTAACAGTACTTAATTTGAGATGTAAAATCTGTCCTCTGAAATATTACACACGCCAATTAATTTGAAACCATTTTATATACGCACGGTAATAACTTCCACTAGCTAAATCAACTAAAGAACTAAACTGTTAGCTAACATTAAGTAGCTAGTGAGCTAGTTAGCTGAAAGTTATTTGCAAGCTAATTTATGTAGCTAGGTGCCTTGAAATTTTTGGAGTTGAAACTACAAGCTACAACAGAGCTAGGTCTCATGAAATGATGAAGCTGTGAACATACTATGGTTGTCTCCTGACTTTATTACAGTTCTCACAGGTTTTGTTCTTGATTCAGAAATCAGTGCACCTAGACCTTTTCTGTTCAGTCTAGAAATTTTTTTGATCCAGAAAAAATAGTGATTACCACAGTGTGAGCTTTTGACACCTAACTGTCGCTGGAGTGAGTTCAATGAATTTGGAGAACACTCATAGGATATACATGGCAGAGCTCATCAGTAGTACTGTTTCAGGGCCGTGGCAACAATCTTGCAGTGGTGTCACTGCAAAACCTGTTGCTCGCTACAATAACGGTTGCCTTCCTCTTCTGGTTGGTTCCGGAACAGGTGTACGTATCAGCGTCTTATTGGAAACAACGCTAAACATGCTTCATTATGCAATTATTCATGTAGGATCTGGTCTTACCGTTATTAGCCTTCTGGATAAAGCATTGTAATCTAAGTAGTTAGCAAAAGTAAAGCACTGTCAGCTAAGTAGTTAGGTAAAGCAAGTGAACTGTAGAAAGGCCTGTATGTACTGCTGGCTACAGCACTGTAAGCCGAGTAGATAGCTAATGCGAATGAACTGTAGAACGGCCTGTAGCTATGGTAGGCCTAGTGCAAAAATGAAGCTGGCAGTGCAGCGTACTGCCAATCTTACAAACAGAAGCACAACCTAATCTTCACAGTGCATTCAAACCATGAACATTGCACAAGTATAACATTTCCGTGATATGAATTGAGCCAAATTTAACGTGACTTTATGACTCGCAAGTTAGCAGTTAGCTATAGGTACAGAGCCGCGTTGTTAAATAACTTCATAGCTAATACAGCTGTACATACAGGTTTAGTGAACAAATCAGAGACTGTAAAAAATATGGACAAAGCTACTGTGACGTCACCCATTGACTCTCCGTGGGTCTCTAAAACACGTTTTGAAGCTCAATGGCGGGCGTGGCCACGTTGTCGATTTGGAGCCAAAACCATAGAGTTAAGCTGCTCCGTGATTTTTACAATGTGATTGACAGTCCGGTGCGGAAAAGCCCATCAACCTAAACGAACGATTGCAGAACGAACCTGAGGCTAGCTGACTGTCTGCCGTTATGTTTTAAAATATATTATCAGATGTTTACGGAGTTTAATTTCCATCTGTGACTGTACTGTGTCATGTAATCACGTTATATGTATGACATTAAAAATACAATTATGTTCAGTTATCTTCGATTTATGTTTCTCAGCAAAACGAATATGCTTAGCTAGCATATCACTCAGCTTGCCAATGAGCTAGGTAGGCTATCCGTAGTTAGCTCACGCATTAGCAATATGAACCACAGGGGAAGAACATTGACTACACTGATGGTCAATCAATCAGAGATGTGTAGGCTACTGGTGATTTGACTAGGCTAATTTTCGTATAACTGTCTGGTAGACCTGCTGTTAACCGAGCAAGTTATCGTTGTAGGTTTTCGCCACAGTCAGTTAATGAGCCAGTAACTGCTACTAGCTACTCCATTGCCGTTTGTGGTGTTCACTTGCTGGGTGACGCTAGCTGACCGATTATTCGCAAATCACTTTCTACAGAATAAAAATTAACACTGTCAGCGGTGATTAACAAGTCTACCAAGTATTTTAATAACTGATCTGCAGGCGTGTAAATATGACAACGCACTTTGTACAGCAAGTTTTCCACCTGGTGCATGAAGACAAAAATAATGTAGCCTACATTGAATTTCTCATTATTATTAGGCTATTATTTTTTTCTTGTAAATCATCAAAACCAATGGAGAAAAGCCAATATATGCAAGGAGCGCCCAGGACCGATTCTGAGAACCACTGTCTTAAATGCCTAGCTTGTCAGTCTCTTAAATGCTAAAAACATGTTCCTTTCTAAATGCCAAGATGGTTAATTTCGTTAAATTCTGTGTGTGTGATTTCATCGTGTGTTCAGCAAATGAACCTTGAGACTCTTAATTCGCTTCGTGAAACGGAAAAAGTGTTTATCCCAAAATCCGGATTATAGTAGCTTTGTCACATGCGTGAAGCATGGCCCAGGTAGACATTTACGGAATGTACACGACTGACAAGCCGTCAAACACGTCTGACAGATTGAATGTTTGCCGGTTAAGGTTAGCTAGCTAGTCAAATGGCTTGGTAGCCGAAGTTGCGAACTGTTTTAGCATAGGCTACTGGACTACCAAATATAGCAAACTGATTACGCTTTCTGCCAACTAATTATTTGGTTAAGTAGGCTAAAGGAAATAGTAAAAATGACTCGACTACCAAAAAACTTAAGAGGAGGATTATTTTATGGTCGTCTAGTGCAGCTGTAAATAGCACACGCCATAATGAAATCACCACGAAATGGGATGCCTGCATTTTCTGACTTCGCACAGGTGGACCGTGCCCGTTGCTGCAATGTCAAGGCCAAGAAGCGCCACCGCCCACCCCAGTGACCATAGACTGTAAGCCCTACATGTAGCTCGTCTCTCCTTCAGTAAATCCGGTAAGTGCGCAAAGCATTTACCATCATTGGTCCAGAACACAATATTGGCAATTTTTGCCCAATTGAGCAATTAAATCGTAAATCCGACCACATGGCAGTAACCTTAAGACAGAATAAAAACACTCTCATATGCTTATATTGTGTCTGTGAGAAAATTTCATCAACACATTGTCATTTTGATCACAATTTGAATACCGTAGAACTTACATGGAACGATATGAAACACCTATACTGGAGCCATCCGTAGTGGCACTAGTGAGCAACCAGGAACTACAACACCAGGAAATGAGCTTCAAAAACGAAGTCTGGTTTTGGCCGCTTGGAACAAATGCACCAGTAACTTGTACGTAGACACATGTGCAAAACAAATGTACTGAAGTTTAAATCATGTGATATCCAATAAGGGTCGACCGGAACTGACTGGAAGTGGAAGGCAACCATTATTGCAGCGCCCAACAGGTTTTGCAGTGACAGTGGTGCCACTTCTGGAAGTATTTAGCTATTTTTTAAATTCCTGAAACATCTGCAGTTATAATCATTAAAACCACTTTGAAAAAGACAAATATGCTTGCTAAACTGTCTTCTACATAAACTTTTACAAAATTAAACATTCCCTGGTCTTATGTCCTAAACAGTGCATTCATAAAATCATGATTTCAGTCCAAACTCAATAACTAATTTAAATGTTGTGATTACCAAAATTATTTGCCTCTATATTGGCATTAGATGTATGTTTTCGGTAATACTGCTCGGACCAAATGCATGGTCAGTAACCTTAATTGTTTAATTGTGTCTAACACTCTCACAGTGCTTTATCAAGTGCTGTAATGATGACATGCTGATTAGGGCAATGATTTACAATCCAAAACACATGCAAGTCATTGTTCGTTAATCAACAAAATATTGAATAGGCCTAAAAGCTGTGGAGCATTGGTAAATTAAGTTAGACCTATCTGTAATTTCCCAATTTCAGTCTCTTAAATGAAAATGTGGTCCTTAATAAAAAAAAAAAATGAAAAATTAAATGACATGAGTAAATTTTGAGGTAGTGTAACACAAATGCGTGCAACGCATAGCCAGCCATTTAAATTAATAATGGGGTGAAATCTAAATTAAATACTTATTGTTTGAGCATCGAGTAATGTAGTTTTAAAATACCAATTTAATGGAGGAACAGTTAATTGAACCAAGGACAGACATTTTGGAGACATAGACAATAACACTTTACACAGAGTTTATCTCTTTTCAATGCAAATAACCAAAAAATATATATATATATTTTTTTTGTAAAAATGTATTTGTGTAAATAAAAATACATTTTCTGTATAAAAGTACTGGCCAGTTGCAGATGCATGGGAAAAACTCTAAAGATGAAGTAGTAGTGAGCTTTGATTATTTTTCTGAACAGCCCTTTGTCTCTTGTAAAACCTGGTCAGCAGCAGGTTTATGTAGTACGCAACTTTAGTATCCTCTGGGTGGCCCTGCAATTGAGATTATCTTTGAACTATACTAATGAGTTAGAGTGCATGGGGCAAAGAGTTTGTGCCTCTCCGAAAACAGATCATTTTTCTTGCTTATTTATACAGTAATTGAATGAACTACAGCATGCTATCCTTTCTACATGAATTATCTTTTGGTAGACATTTTGTTCCATAGAACTGACACAAAGAACATATTGCTAAAAACTTATTTCTTGTAAGACTGATAACAGGAGATTCCTGAGATTCAGAAACAACATTTTATTTATCTGTACTCTGGCAGAGAAGTGTAAGAACTCTTCTGAGATGGCTTTATAATGTGTGAGTGTAGCCATTGTACTAACATGAGCCAGTGATTTTATCCAGTACTCTATTGAGTACTGTACGCTATTGTGAGTAATTATTCTACAACAGCTGCATACAACTGGTGTTTTGTATTTTGGTTAGATCCGATCTATAGCCGCGATAACCCCCTATTGTTGGAAAGTGTGCCAAAAAACAATGCATATTTTCAAAATGCTTGTTGTTTTCATCATTAGAACAAAGTATTCATCATCTGCAAAACACTTTTTTTCCATTACAGTGTATTTCCTTCACAGGTGGAATGTGTTGGGTCTTGCTACATGCATGTCTTTTATGAGACGGTGCCGGATTCTGCTTTGGGTCTAAAGGTCAATTGCTTGGATTCAAGTGCTCTTGCTTCAAATGAATCGTCAGCTTTATACCATTGAATAATTCACATTGAATAAATATCCCAACTAGCTGGAATTCTCCATATGAAGAATCCACTTACAGTGCTTATGAAAACCAAAGTTTTGTTTCCATGGGTCTTCAGTTCAGGTAAAGTTGATGAGGGCCCCATCACATAATGTGACACACCACCACACTCTTCACATATTTGTCCTCTATTAATTAGATATCATTCGGAGCA